>NC_045436.1:120050564-120197647 GCF_002776525.5 Piliocolobus tephrosceles
AAATAAATAAATAAATAAATAAATAAATAAATAAATAAATAAATAAATAAATAAAATATATATCATTGTGATTTTGATTCACATTTCTCTGATGATTAGTAATAATACACAATTTTTCATATGCAGGTTTATTGTCTGTCTTCTCTTGTGAAGTGTCTGTTCGTGTCTTTTGTCTGTTATTTTTTAGTGGGGTTATTTGTTTTTTGCTTGTTAAGTTGTTTAAATTCTTTGTATAATCTGGATATTAGACCCTTATCAAATGCATAATTTTTAAATATTTTCTCCTGTTTTGTAGGTTGTCTGTGTATTCTCTGGATAGTTTTTTTTTTTTTTTTTTTTCCTGCAGAAGTTCTTTATTTAATTATGTCCCACATGTCAATTTTTGTTTTTGTTGCAATTGCTTTTGAGGATTGAGTCAAAAATTCTTTGCCAAGGCGATGTCAATAAATAATATCCTAAGTTTTCTTCAGAGATTTTTATACTTTGAGGTCTTCCATTTAAATCTTTGATCCACATTGCATTAATGTTTGTATAGGGTAAATTGTGACAATCCAGTTTCATTGTTCTGCATATGGCTAGTCAGTTATCCCAGCACCATTTATTAAATAGGGAGTGCTTTCCCTATTTCTTGTTTTTGTCCATATGGTGAAAAATCAAATGGTTGTATGTGGCTTTATTAATGAGTTTTGTTTTCTGCTCCATTCGTCTATGTGTCTCTTTTCAAACTAGTACCATGCTTTTTAAATTACTGTAGTCTTATAGTTTGAAGTTGGGCAGTATGGTGCTTCTGGCTTAGCTCTTTAATTTGACTATTCTTGCTATTTTGGTTCCATATGCATTTTAGAATAGTTTTTATCTAATTATTTGATGATTTTGGTAGTTTGACATGAATATCATTGAATGTGTAAATTGCTTTGTGCAATTTAGTCATTTTAATGATACTGATTCTTCCAACTCATGAGCTATCGTCCAACTCACTATAGTATATGGAATAATTTTATATTTTATTTAAAATAATTCTAATATTTGAAATAATTATACTAATTTTCTACTCTCCGTTACTTTTGCTGATTTTCAGACATGAAGTCTTGCTTCTTGGTAAACAGGAGCTGCCTATTAACCTTGGAATTTAATCTGTGGAAAGTGTTTCCAGCTAGGGTCAGTTTCTTCCAAAACGCTTTTCTAGCTTGAATTTTAACTAGAACCTCACATGAGTGCTGACTATGTTAATTCTCAGAGAAGATATTTTTCTTCCACACAGGGACAAGTCAACACAGGAAATTTTTATTGCTGTACACTTTCATGTAATGGAATTTATTTGTAAGAGTGAGGGTAGATTTGGGGAGTTGAACTTATGTGAATGCATATGTGTAGTGAGGGACACTACGGCAACACATTAGGCTTAGCTACTTTCCCACCCTAAAACATACTGTGTATTTTCAGAAGGAATCATACAAGTTTTACTAAATTGTGTATTTCAGAATTCCTGTTTTTCCTTTTTTTGGCAGTGTGCTGATTTTCATTTTCTTGCTGACTCAAAAGTGACTTGCAAAGGGAACAATTTTATATTTCACCCAGCCTAATGAAAAATATTCCCATACTTTTAAATTTATGCAATTAAGTTCTACTTCTTAACGTGAGCTAGACCTTAGTTTTCTCAGATAAAATAATTTCGAGGTATTTCTATGCTAACACAAAGATCTGGAGAAAAAAAAAAAAAAAAAAAACTCTGAGCTATATTACGTAGCATTGCTCTTCATTTAAAGTACTTCATAACATATGATGAACCTTGTTATAGCATGTGCATATGTTTATCAGTTTTTTTCTTATCATTTCTGGTTTATCTTGTAGAAAAGGACTTCCATTCTCTAAGGTTATTATGTTACCTCTATTTTCTTAGAGTACTTTTATGACCCTGCTATATTTTGTTGTTTCTGACCTTTTTTAAAATTTGGCACAATTAATAGCAATTAAGAAGAGCCAGACTTGGCGGTGAACACCTGTCGTTGTAGCTACTGGGAGATTGATGTGGGAGGATTGCTTGAAACCAGGAGGTCGAGACTGCAGTGAGCTGTGTTGGTGCCACTGCACTCCAGCTTGAGTGACAGAGCAAGATTCTGTCTCAAAAAAATAAAACACACACACACACACAAACAAAAAAAAAACAATGGTTTTCTTTTTTAACTTCACTGATAACATTTATTCTACCTATTTTAAAATTACTTGCCAATTCTGCTAAATAATGGTTTTGCTTTCTAATTTTTATACACACAGCTCTCATCTAAATCCATCAACTGAGGTAGGCTTCCACTCCAACTATTATTTTTGAGAATCATAAATAAATGTGAACTAAAAAACCAAATATTATACTGGATATGAAAAATATTAGCTAATTTAACTTCCTAACCAGTGGTGTGTAGCTATAGCAGTGCTAGCAAACTAATACAAGAACTAATAATAACAAATGTTTATTTTCTTACGGTTCTGAAGGTTAGACGTCCAAAATCAGGGTTTGCCAGGTCTGTTTTTTCTTGAAGCTTTTATGGTCACTATCTTATGTTCTCATATGGCTTTTTCTCTGCATATGGACATTCCTGGTGTCACTTCCTCTTCTTGGAAGGACATTAGTCACGATGAATTCAAGACCACCCTTGAACCATTTTAAGCTTAATTATCTCTGAAGGCCCTGTCTTCAAATACAGTCAGGCTTCATATACAAATTTTAGTGGAATACAATTCAATTCATAACACTGACTTATAAAATAGATTATTTAAAGTTTATGTTTAAAGTTTTACAGGTTGCATAGTGTTAATCGGTTCATAAGTCAACTGTAAAAAATATTTGTAATAGATATCACAGGAAAAAGGCTTAAATTACCTAAAATGCCATAACAGTTACAAGTCAAGAGGATAAGTGGCCAAATAGAAAATGAAATGATTTGTACCCTGCCCCAGAAAATGTCTGAAGGTAAACACTAAATGATTAAACAAATTTAGGGTGCTTCATGCTAGAGACATAAGGACAATGAATTAAACACAACTTATTTTTGGTAATAGCAGAAATGGAACAACGCAAGATTAACCCATGAACTTTAATTTGTGCACATTTAAAAATATTTTATATATATTTTAAAATATGCATGTATTTTCAGCTTTTAGCAACTATATCAACTTTGATAATATATGAGTGTAAAGTTTTGCCTTCAGTATTAGAAACATGATGCTTCCAATGGAAACCAGAAGCCTGACTGGTTTTAAAGTTTTCTCTAAAAATTTTATAGGTCTGCTACTTATGTGTTATTCCCTCGATATTCTATTATTTAGTTTTTTGAAATGTATACAAATACATGGGTAAAATTTCTACTTATATTCAACATTAGTGTAGAGATACAGTCGTTTATTTCCTTTTTATTTTTCCCCAAGTTCTATAGACAGTTTTCCATCAGGTGACTATATCGTGACATTCTGTCAAATGGCAATTGACTATAGATTTTTTTTTTTTTTTTTTTGTGGAATGCAGTGAACATTTGGTATGTGTCTCCTGTTCCATAAGAGCAATTGTATTTATAGGATATAAGCCATTTATTTTCACCCAATAAGTATAGGTATAGGTATAAGTGTAGGTATAGGTATAGGTATAGGTATATGTATGGGTATAGGTATGGGTATGGGTGTGGGTGTGGGTATAGGTATAGGAAAAGGTATAAGTGTAGGTATACGTATAGGTATAGATATGAGTATGGGTGTGGGTATGGGTATAGGTATAGGGATATGTATAGCTATAAATAATCTCATCTCAGAGAGATTATACTAGTTTATACTTTCATGAATAGGGTGTTATATTTCCCATTGTTCTGCAAACTATTCAATTCATTTAATGACCTTTATTAACAGTTGTATTGAGATATAATATACACGCTTTAAAATTCACAGTTTAAGTCTACAATTCAATGATTGCTGCACCAATCCCAGCTCTTTAGGAGGTCAAGGTGTATCACTTGAACTCAGGAGTTTGAGACCAGCCTGGGAAACAGAGAGCGACATCATCTCTACATAAATAAATAAATAAATAAATAAATAAATAAATAAATAAATATTAAAAAAAAAAAAGAGAAAAAAAAAAAAAGAATAGCTAGGTTTGTGGTGTGCACCTGTGTTCCCAGCTACTAGGAAGATTGCTTGAGCCCGTAAAGTCAAGGCTGCAGTGAGCTGTGTTGGCACCACTGCATTCCAGCCTGGAAGACAGAGAAAAACCCTGTGTAAAAAACAAACAAACAAACTAACAAACAAACAAACAAAAATTCTTGTATATTCTATATAAGCCTGGGCCAGTTTTATATATTGCAGATATCCTTCTATAGTTTATGATTGTTTTCTCATTATCTTTTAATATCAGATAATGAATTGTAGATTTTAAATTTAATGGAAGTGAATATATTAATCATTTTCTTTATAATTGTTCTTTATGCTCCTGAGGAAATCCTTTTCTACTATGACATTAAAAAATATTTTTTATGCTGTCTTCATGGAAGCTATGGTTTTGCTTTTACTTTAAATATCTGAATGTATTTGCAATTATTTATTTTTTACAAAAATTACCGGACATGGTGGCGTGTGCCTGTGGTCCCAGCTACTCAGGAGGCTGAGGCGGGAGAATGGCTTGAACCCGGGAGGTGGAGGTTGCAGTGAGCTTAGATCACGCCACTGCACTCCAGCCTAGGCAACAAGAGTGAAATTCTGTCTCAAAAATAATAATAATAAAATAAATTATTTTTTTGTGTGTATTTTGTAGAGTTGAGTTCATTTCTTTGCATATTTTTCATTTTTTCCCTCTTTTCTTCTTCCCTGACTCCCTCTCAGCCTATCTATTTTATTTTTTTCACCTTTGCACAAGTGTAAGGAGTAGTCCCATCATTATTTATTGAAAAAATTTTTTCCTACATGTCTGCATCTTTGTCATTCATGAATTTCATTACTTAAGTGTTTTTTTTTTTTTTTTCACTATCTTACCTGCTTTCCTTTATATTAGTTCTTGATATCTGATAAACTAATATTCTTTCCCCTTGTATCTCTTCATCTGGAGTACCTTATTTTTGGCTCTTTGTTTTTCCATATGGATTTTAGAATCACATATAAAGTTCTACAAAAATTGTAAAGGTTTATGAAACTTGTAATTTTTAAATGTTAATAAGTTTGTAAATTTTTATTTTTTAAATTTTTTTAGACAGAGTCTCACTCTGTCACCCAGGCTGGAGTGCAGTGGTGTGATCTGGGCTCACTGCAACCTCCGCCTCCCGGGTTCAAACAATTCTCTGCCTCAGCCTCTGGAGTAGCTGGGATTACAGGCACCCGCCACCACGCCCAGCTAATTTTTTTGTACTTTTAGTAGAGACTGGGTTTCACCATCTTGGCCACGCTGGTCTTGAACTCCTGACCCTTAATAAGATTCAAAATTAATCTATAAGTTGATTTTAGAGAATGAACATCTTTATGAATTTTGATCTTCTTATCTGTGAACATGTTAGCTCTATTTACTTTTTTATTGTGGGTTTTAATACAATTTTGTAATTCTAAGCATGAATAGAGTATGTACCTTTTATAAAAATTATTCCAACTTTTCAAGTGGAAATTTAGATTTTAAATTAAATTTTCATCTACTTGTGCACAGAAATTTCAGTTGCTATGTTACAGTTTTGCACTGGGCAAAACTAAAACTTCTCTTGCTCATTCTGAAGATTTATCTGTATATTATTTTGGATTTGTTACATAACATGATATCAGATAGATAGATAGATAGAACTCCTAAATCTTTTTTATTCTAAAAATTGTTTTTCTTGTTTAACTGCAGTAATGTAAAATATTGCTGAATTAAAGTTGTCATTAGTATATACCACTGACTTTTTTCTCATCTTGATAAGAATGCTGTTACTATTTTAACATAAAGGTTACATTTGATAAAACTTTTTTGTTTGGAGTGCCGTTGTTGATGGAAAGAAATTATTTTCTATTTGTAGTTTACTAATAGAATTTGAAGATTATGAACAACTGTTGAGTTTTTATTGCTTGAGATGATAAGATTTTTCTCTTTTTACCTTTTAATAAAGTGAACTTATTTATTTTTCAATTTTAAGCTGTCATTTAATTGCTATAATGCGTCCAACTTTTTCATATCTTTTGTTAAAATATTACTAGATTTAGTTAGATAATCATTTTAAGTGTAACAGCATCTATTTTTGAGTATGATTGACTTTTAATTTGATTTCTATTTCAATAATATACTTTTTATTGATTATATTAATTATTTAAGTTTTCTCAGTTTTACTCTACCCTTTAAATTCTCAGATTGCATGGGTGTGGTGCAGTTCTCCTTTGCCTAAGAGTAGGAGTCTCTGAGGGCCAGACTACTATGAATGCTGCTGCTCCTCTGGACCTGGCCACCCAGAGGGCTGTCAGCCTACAGACTGGTGCTAGGGAATGTCTGCAAGGGATGTGACCTGTCCTCTAGTCTCCCATCAGTGGATACCAGCACCAGCTCTGACAGGGGTGGCAGGGGAATTACATAGACTTTGTGAGATTCCTTAGTTATTGGCCTTAGCAATGCTGACTTTCTGAAATTACTGTGGTAGTAATGTGCTGGCATGTGAACAAACTCAGGACCTCCTGGTTACCCAAAGTGATGCAGGCAATAGTGATAGTGGAGTTTTTTTCCTTCCTGGTGTTGTGTTATTCTGCCTGCAGATGCTGTAATGGACTATCAGTTGGCCTCTAGCCAGGAGGAGGCACTTGAAAAAGAACTCCAACTGTAGTGGCAGAAGTGAGTTTTGCGCTTGCCTTGTGTTACCCAGGATAAGTACTCTTGGTTGGGGGCGGGCCACGGAGCTCCCCACATTCTCTGTCCTTTCTGTTAAGCTACCAGGGCAGGTGCAGGGGCAAGGACAGGTAGAGGCTGGGTCAGTCAAGTCTGTGCTCCGGCTCCCCCTGTGTAGGCACGATCAGTGTTCACAATGAGGATCAGAGAGGAGCTCTCTGTCTGCTGGGGTGACGTTCGAGGGAGAAGTGCAGCTTCCTCTGCTGCACAGAAGAATCCACATGGGGAGTATGTGTAGCAGCAAGAAGTAAACCTCACTTGGCTCTTACACACTTGGCAAGGCAGGTCTCACATTTGCAGTGTTCCACTAGCATGAGGTAACAGGATTCCAGGCACACTACTCTCAAAACTCAAAAATGCCCCAGGTCATAAGCCTTCCCCACTGATATGGTTTGGATCTGTGTCTCTGCCCAAATCTTATGTCAAATTGTAATCCCTAATGTTGGAAGTGGGGCCTGGTTGGAGAGGATTGGATCATGGGGGTAGAGTATTCATGAATGGTTTAGCACCATCCTCCCTTGGTACCGTTCCTGTGATAGTGAGTGAGTTATCATGAGGTCTGCTGTTTTTTTTTTAAGTGTATATCACCTTTGCCCTCACTCTCTCTTCTTGCTCCGGCTCCCATGATGCAAAACAACCTGCTGCTCCGTTGCCTTCTGCCATGATTAGAAGCTTCCTGAGGCCTCTCCAGAAACAGAAACCACTATGCTTCCTATACAGCCTCTAGGACCATAAGCCAATTAAACCTCTTTTTTAAAAAAATAAATTACCCAGTTTCAAGTATTTCTTTATAGGAATAAGAGAATGGCCTAACACACCCACTGAGATATAAACTGTTGCTTTCAGGCCATGCTCCTCTGAAGCAGGGGTGTCCATCTCCTGTGGCTGTGGCCATAGCACACTTCCTACTCATTCCTCAATTCTGACCAAAGAGAGTTTGTCCCCACTCAAGACTGTATTGTGATTCTCACTTGGGAGTTTCTCTCTCCCTGTGACCACAACCTGAGTTAGTTGGCAGACTTCCGCAAGGTCCCTTGTGATGTAGGATTAGGAGTGACTTTTCTCTGTTCCTGCCGGAGTCTGGGGGTGCACACAAACCATGTCCAGATGCTGCTCTTTCTCATCTATTTCCCTCTGCTCACTGAAGCAGCTCCAGTACTGGGTATGGTTAAGGCATTTCCCCGTGTTCTGGATGGCCGGGTTTCCCAGTGGAAGTATGTATCCCATAGGCAGTTTCTCCCCACTCACACTCTTGGGACTCATAATTTTTCACGTGGGTCACAGGATAGGCTGCTGCCCACCACTTTTTTCAAAGAGTTTATGATTACTTTTTCTTTTTGTTAAGTTTCTGTGTTGCTTCTTGTAAAAAAAATCACAGCATGAATCTCTACTCACTATATTGTCTTTTCAAGTGGGAGAGGCATGCTAACAGTGTCTCCAGTATGCTGTCCTGGGGAAAAATGTTATCTGACATTTAATTGAAGAGAGAATATGAGTGTTAAATTTATCAGTATTTGCAGTTATAGTTTAATTTTAGTTGATTTATTATTGTGAAATGACACTTACACATTACTTCTTTTTCACTAAAAATCTTCCCTCCTTCCTTCCTTTCTCAGGCCCCACTCTACTGTCTCTCTTCTTCCCTGTGTCCATTTCTCTCTCTCTCTCTCTCTTCCTCTGTCTCTTTATTTCTACCTCTTTCTTCCTTTGTTCTCCCTTTTTCTTGCTTTCGTCTTTCTCTCCTCCTTGCTTGCCTGCCTCCCTTCCTTCCTTCCTTCCTCCCTTCTTTTCTCCTTCCTTCCTTCCTTTCTTCCTTCCTTCCTCCCTTCCTTCATCCCTCCCTTTCGTTCTTCTTTTCTTCCTCCCTCCTTCCTTTCTTCCATCCTCTTTAATTTCTCCTTCTCCTTGATATATAAACGTGGTAAGTATTCTAGAAGACCTAACTGAATTTTTTCTTAATAGTTTTCAGGAAATTACTGGTAGTTTTTTTTCTCCTCAGCAAACATACAAGCTAATTTTGTCCATTCAACTTTTTTCTCCAGGAAGACCCACTACCTTGTGTGAGACTATGGGGAAAGCTGAAATTTGGTTAATCCGAACATATTGGGATTTTGAATTTCCTCGTCCATACTTACCTAATTTTGAGTTTGTTGGAGGATTACACTGCAAACCTGCCAAACCTTTACCTAAGGTAGGTCTACAACAGTGGAGGACTTTATGCTCCTCATAATAAAATACCTAATTTTCTTTTAAAGTTTATAGCCTCAATAACAAATAAATTTTGTTGGACATTTCGGTTTGCTACTCCACATCTATTTTCCTCATGATAGAGGTCTCCTATAAGTAATATTAGGTGTTTTGGACTTTACATTGATAATTTAAACTGAAGAATAAAATGATTCAAGTTGTGTGTTACAAATATCAGTGTGTCTATACCTTGATGCTGGACCTGGGGAGATAGAAAACCAGATCATAGAAATTACTAAGGAGACTGCCCTAGTCTTCTTAACAAGACACATAGCATTATGAACAGGAATATTTACCAAATTTATTTATTTTTTCACTTTTTTTATTATACTTTAAGTTCTAGGGTACATGTACACAATGTGCAGGTTTGTTACATATGTACACATGTGCCATGTTGGTGTGCTGCACCCATTAATTCGTCATTTACATTAAGTATACCTCCTAATGCTATCCCTCCCCCTTCCCTCCACCTCACGACAGGCCCCAGTGTGTGATGTTCCCTTCCTGTGTCCAAGTGTTCTCATTGTTCAATTCCCACCTATGAGTGAGAACATGTGGTGTTTGGTGTTCTGTTCTTGTGATAGTTTGCTGAAAATGATGGTTTCCAGCTTCATCCATGTCCCTACAAGGACATGAACTCATCCTTTTTTATGGCTGCATAGTATTCCATGGTGTATATGTGCCAAATTTCTTAAGAGATAAAGATGTCTTCATGAAAACTCTTGGGTGAATTCCACATAACTTGGTGAGTAAGAAATCATTATTGAAGAAAGACAGTGAAATGAGGCAGGGCTCTTAGGTTTTAATCTTGAGAATTTATTAAATAGTTGTGACTTCTACTGTCAGGAAACAATTGGTAAAACAAAACAAAACAAAAACTCTTTTGCATTAACAATGGTGAGTTAGTTTTTGACCTATTTACTTTAAGGAACCAAAAGGATTTTTGGTAATTTCTAGAAATCATTTAAGTAGTACAAAGTGTAAATCCAAGCAGAAAGCATTTAGAAATAGATTCAGATTCATCAGCATAAAGTAACTATTATAAAACTGAGAGACTCAAATATTGTATTGGTTCTTTATAAATATAATGTCAGGTTTTATGACATCAAAAAGAAATTGTATATTACAATATGAAGTCTTCAGAGAAGAAATGTGGAATGTAAGAAATGTTATACAGAAAAAGTTATACAGAAAAAGAAGCAAAATAGACTACAAGTCTACATGGTAGGAACAATGTATTTAACTATCAATAGGGAGTGAGGAAACAGGCTGTTATTTATTTGGTTCATACACAAACAAAAGCAATCTTTTTAGAAAGTTCCTGGTTCCCATAAGAATACTAAATTTCTGTTTATGGTAAAAGACATATTTAAGTTTAAAATTGTATTTCAGGATTCTAAAAATTTTATTTAAGGATTTTCTTGCCAGTCAAGTTATGACTGCAGGCAAGCTCTAGTGAATGTTTACTATAGGAGATAATGTACCAATATCTAAATAAAGACACAGAAATATACATGACATATCCATAGGTCACTGGATAATAACCCGTGCCACACTATTATGTTTTTCCTCCCAAACCCACTTTTTACACAAACACACACAAATACACATGCTCTCACAATTTCACAAAGACAAATCAGTCATATTTTACAATAGCAGACATTATGCCATTACGTATTCAATCAATTTAAATATTGATATAGGCTTTGGAAATATCAATACCAATCATGGATTATGTTGATAATAATTATGCCAATCACTGGATACACAGAATACAAAAGTAAGAAGAGACTGTCAAGTGAAAAATCCATATCAGTATGGTAGATTTGAATGTGCGTATGTTGTGTGTGTGTGTGTGTATTATTTTAATTAATGAATACCTGTTTGGAAACTAAATCAATATGGCAAAGCACCAATTCCTGGGACTTCAGAAATATTCTCCTGACATTAAGCCAAAAATTGCAATCTATTTTCACTTAAGATACTACCCTCCCCTAATAATTTAGCTAGTCAGAAACTGATCCATCAGTGATTCCAGTGTGATCATGACAAATATTTGCACATGGAACGCAGAATACATCTCTATAAAGTAGCATTCACATAGATTATGATGTGAAAGGCCTTAATCTCAGATTTTGCAGTATCAAATTTGCAAAACTATAAGTAATGACCTGGGGAATTTTATTGGCAAAGAAATTTATATTTTACTTTTGCTTTAAGGCTCATATTAAGGGCACATAGCTAACATCACACTCATGGCAGCTTATACATCAGGAAGAAGAGATGCACTGTCTCATAAGCATTATTGTGATTATAGTTGGAGATGCACTTTGTTGTCTCGTTCTAAAATATGTTACTATTAGATGACATTTTACACAAATTTTTTCTTAGACCTATTAAACAAGGAAGGCATAAACTTGACAAAAAGATCTTGAATGCTTAACAGAAATCAGTAAATTTATTAATAATTGATTAGATACAACTGGCATGCTAATAATTTTAAAAGCTTAACTCAGTACCCTTTATTGGGCTTCCTTCCAAAAACCGTTTTTATGAGTTTGCAAACATCCCTGTTGGTTGATTAAATTAAGCCTTGGGGGTAGCAATTTCAGTTACCATGAGAAAGGTTGTCTCTTATTTAGTGTTCATTTCTGTCATGGTTTTGGTTCCATGCTTGGATTTGTAATCACTGATTTTATATTTAAGTTATACATTTCAGAGACATGTTTCCTCTTAAGGAGACTAGATCTGACTGGGTACAGTGCCTCATGCCTATAATTCCAGCACTTTAGGAGGCCGAGGCAGGTGGATCACTGGAGGTCAGGAGCTCAAGACCAGCCTGGCCAACATGGTGAAACCCCATCTCTACTAAAAATACAAAACTTAGCCAGGCATGGTGGCATGTGACTATAATTCCAGTTACTCAGGAGGCTGAGGTGTGAGAATCACTTGAACTGGGGAGGTGAGTTTGCAGTAAGCGGAGATCACGCCACTGCGCTCCAGCCTGGGTGACAGAGAGAAACTCTGTGTATATATATACACACACTAGATCTTTCTACATGTCAGAAGACAGACCAGGTTAATAATTTCTCTGACATATATATCTTAATTTAATCTACTTAAATGTGTAAGTAAACTTATTTTTTCTTATGAAGCTACACCTTTGTAATAGAAAATATATTATGTATGCAGGAAATGGAAGAATTTATCCAGAGCTCAGGTAAAGATGGTGTTGTGGTGTTTTCTCTGGGATCAATGGTCAAAAACCTTAGAGAAGAAAAAGCCAATCTTATTGCCTCAGCCCTTGCCCAGATTCCACAGAAGGTCAGTACAGCCTGGGATCCTGGTACACAACTTTTTACTAAGGGGAGACACAGTGCGTCTAGTAACGTTCTTTCCATATGAAAATTGAAACTCATTATACACTGAGTACCATTAGTAACAGTTGTTAAGTAAAATTGTGTAATATATTAAAATTATGTACATTAGCACATTAAATCATTTCTCTACTGAGCCTTGGCATTATTTTGAGAACACATACTTTTTTGAAGTCATTTATTTTTAATGGAATAGAAATGAAAACTTTAAGCCCCCACTGAACTTTTACTATTTGAAATTTTTTTGTTCTCCACTGACTACTTTCAAAACTTCTGAAGTTTGTTAGCTCCATGGCCCAGGAAAAGAGAGTATGTATACACAAAGCAGGGAGAAATCATGCTAAAAATGTAATTCAAATGTCTAGGTTTTATTACAATTCTTATCAAAATGTAGTTGGTTTAGAAGTAGAAGTCTAGATTCAACTAGTCTTTCTAAGTTGAATAATCTCTAGCTAAAAACAATTAAAATTCAAATATTATAGTCCAACAACATGCATTTTCTGATTTATGTTATTCAATTAACCTTAATTTTTATCTCTACAATTTTGCATTACTATTCTTTTTATACTTCTATTCATGAAACATCCTAGGACTCTCTATATTTATGTATTGGTTAAAGCACATAACACGCTTCATGATTTTTCTCCTCCATGTTGTGATTGATTAAACTGGTCCTGTTTATGTTCTATTTCTTCACTTAAAATCTAACTTCCAAAAGCTTTTAAGTGATAAATATCAAAACAATAATACTATACTTAATAGATTATTAGTACAAGACACTTTATAAAAAGGTAGATACAACAGTCCTACTATATATCTCAAAGTTTGTAAACTTCTGCTTACATAATTGCCATCTTCCATGTAGCTGGCTAAATGATTTCTAAATAATTCTACCAACTTAAAATGTCCTTGTTGTGTTTTTCTTGCAAATTTTTCCACAGGTTTTATGGAGATACATAGGAAAGAAACCAGCCACATTAGGAAACAATACTCAGCTCTATGAGTGGATACCCCAGAATGATCTTCTTGGTAAGATTGTGGGGGAAGAAAAGCTGTACAGTAGGACAATAGACAAGTTAAGTAACTGTTTCATAGCAAATAAATTCCATAAATTTTTAATAATTTAAAATTTTGACACCCAATTTTAAAGCAGATGTAATTACATAAATGGCGGTTAATTTTATAGATTCATACTTTCTGTTTCACAAAAGAGCATTTTCAGTTAAGATTAATTACACTTCAAGTTTCATTTTCAGTTCAGATACCATCTCCTCAGTAATATATTCCCAGAAAATGCAAATGCTGTTAATTACTGCTTTTCCTGGGATCACAGTTTTCTGAGAGGGCAATGCCCTCTGTCATCTGCTTTTGTAGGAAACGTATCCTTCTTTAGAGAGTTATATTACAGCTTTTGGACCCCTTCTGCCTCTCAAATTCTGCTAATGTGTTATTATTACACACACGCTTCTCACTCCATCCTCAAATCAGGTCATCCCAAAACCAAAGCTTTTATCACTCATGGTGGAACTAATGGGATCTATGAAGCTATTTACCATGGAGTCCCTATGGTGGGAGTTCCCATGTTTGCTGATCAGCATGATAACATCGCTCACATGAAGGCCAAAGGAGCAGCTGTGGAAGTGAACCTGAACACAATGACAAGTGTGGATTTGCTTAGCGCTTTGAGAACAGTCATTAATGAACCTTCGTAAGTACTAAGCCTCCTAAAGATTTGTCTAACATTAATTAACGTTTTTTAAATACCAGAAAATGTACATTCTTTAATACTTTTGCAATTACTTTCCAATAACAACCATAACCTGTCCAATATAAAAACTATTTTATTTGGCCAACTGCTGAAGTGATTTCCTGAAATCAGAAAAAAAAAAAAAAAAAATCCTAAGACTTCAAATATCCTTTCACTATTTTTCAAAATAAAGAATGGTATGATTATATAAATTCTCATTTTTTTTCTGGGTAATCTGCTTAATTTTATAAACTAATTAGTAAGTGTATACATATTATAAACTAATCAGTAAATACAAAATTGAAATGATAATATGCCCAGTAATAATCATTCAGAAATAAGTATTAACACTGAATATTTACCATTCTATACCTTTCATTAGTGTATGTATACACACAGAGAGAAAATATATAGGGTAGTGAATAATAGTTTAAATATTGATGGGTACTATCTGTGATATTTTAAATAAAATTTAAGTATAATTTTATCTGATTTAGCTTTTAGATTGAAATGAATCTATAAAATATATTGAGCTATATATTTTTGATGATATGTTTTAATTTTAGCTACGTATAGTTCAACTCCTGCTTTGAAATTTATCTCTATTTCATTCCAAATTTGTATTACTTATATTGTAATTTTACTTTACCAATATTTGTCATTTTTTCTCACATTTAGTCTTTTTCCTATATATCAACTGACTCAGTGTTCACCACTGAATTACAAATTATTTATTCTAAAATATTTAGGATTTATTTCTTGACTGATTATCTCACATGGAATTTTATTTCAATAAAGACTTGGATATTGAATTCTCCGAGATAATGTTTAGCAATATTCGCTCACTGCTTTGTTATGAGAATGACTTTTATCTGAATGTAATTTATTTAGCTCTTGCTTTCTTTCCTTCAGACCTGTGGAAATATTACTCATGGCCTTCCAGTTTAAATTGTGCTATAGGATTTCTGAGTCCTGCCTGACCATTTTATCATTTTGCTTTCTTTCAATTTGGAAAAAGAAATTGTTACTTTTTAAAAATCAGAAACTCAATTATGGTGTATTCTTACAAATTATTTTATATATTTCTCTTCAGTTATACTGTGTCTTTACAGCACTGTTAATCTAGCATAAAAAAATCCAATTTTTCTTTTCAGAAATTAAATCTTTTGTGTATTATTTCTTAGAATACCTTTTATTTCCACTTTTTATCTTTACTTCTGGAGCACCAGTTTAGTCTTCCCTATGATAAAATATTCTGGTATGTTTTCCTCTATTATTTCCTAATTGTTCTAATCAATTTTTACTATTCTTAATTCATTGAGGTTGCGTCAAATAGCTCACAAATTAGTAAATTTATTATTTTTACCATGAGCGTTGCTTGCTATTTCTAATTTCTTTATTAATTCTTTAAACTATAATTTTTAACAACTTTTTTCATCAGCTCACCTATCTCCTTATCACTTCCTGTTGCTTTATAATTCAATTTTGATGGTGTATTCATTATCCTCCTGCTGTTATTATATTTTGAATCCCCTCTTCTTTGGACTATATGCCATACCTAAATGCATTTTTAGTTTCTCATTTATTTTTCAATATACGTAAGTGGTTATCAGGCTGTTAATTTTTCTTGGTCTTGGTGTTTGCTTTGAATTTGGGCAGGTGCCTTAAACTTGCTTGTATGTTATATTGGACTTAATTGTTTTCATGCAGAGTCAAAGCTTGAAGAATAGATGTAATATTTCATTCAGTTTTCCTGAAGGCTGAGATTCAGGAAGTAGAGGAGAAGGTAAACTTGGATGGAATTTAGTGCTTTTACTTAATGGAACTAACCTGCTTAAAAACATCTATTCAGTGCCCGTTGCCAGGCATTTTAGACACGGGGCAAGTGTACTCATTTCAGAAAAGAAAGACACTCAACACTTGGTTTAGATTCATACCAAGACTCAGCCCTGGTTGTCCACTTTTGCTTCCCATCCACATTCAAATTAATTGACTTTTATTAACACATACATGTTGTATAAGTCATAATTTTAGAAATCATAATTCAGGAGCTAAGTGGTGGGTTAGGAGCTTCTGCAAGACTCAGTATGAACTTTTTTTGACTTCAGTGTCTAGTCAATTAGACTATTACAAAATTGTTAGTGGCTGACAATTTGGTTCGTTTTGTTAATTTTCAGCATAGGTATGGTCTGTGATTCTCTTTAACTCTAATGCTTAAAATGATCATTAAATATTATTATTGACTTGAAAACTGTAAACCAAAAATAAAATTCTAAGCCTCCCACCCAATCGTCTGAATGGACTTCCTCCTCAGCCAGGGCTCCTTTAAATTTAATCTTAGAGTCTGTATTAGGCCATGATGGCAAGTGAGGATCAAATATGCCTCAGTATACCTCTCTGGCATTAGCATCAACACAGACTTTAAGTCTGATAAGAAACATTTCACAACCTATTCTCTCTGAAGCCTACTACCTGAAGTCTCCTTCTGCAAATAAGGACTTGGGTCTCTACAATCCTTTATCTTAACCAAGGCATTCCTTCCCTTTGATCGCAGGTCTTTAGACAAACTCAACCAATTGTCAACCAGAAAATGTTTAAATTTATCTGTAGCCTGGATGCACCCCCACTTCAAGTTATCCCACTTTTCTAAACCAAACCAATGTATTTCTTAAATGTATTTGATTAATGTTTATGCCTTCCTAAAATGTAAAAACTAAGCTGCATCCCCAAAACCTGGGGCACATATGCTAAGGACCTCCTGAGGGCTGTGTCATGGGCCACGAACACTCATATTTTGCTGTAAGTAAATATCTTCAAATATTTTAGATTTTGACTCATTTCATTGACAAAAATATTGATGCAAAAAACGAGAACTATAAATACTGTTAGAAATTTCTAAATAAATGCCTAAAAATTATTTAATTTAAAATACCATCACTTTAACCCTAAACCAAATACTACCTCTGGAAACACAGGGTACAGTTTAGAGTATACATATAGATGTGTTTGTACTCCATTCTGTTATTCATTAAAGCAATTAATAAACATTAACAATTACATTTGAATAATCACAATCTAATTATTCAGAATATTTTCACATATCAGTCATAAAATATTACTGTATAATAAAACATGAAATAATGAATTTTTGAGTATGATCTTTATCCCACATCATTTATAGGAAAACATGTCTTCTTCTTATTACTATTTTTGGATTCACATGTACAAATTTATTTATTGTCTAAAGTATATTAGGATGATCCATGTGAAATTACTGTCTTGACCCTACCTAAGGTTCAATGCAGTTGAAAGTATGAATATTCTTTTTCACTAGACAGACAGACACACACACACACACACACACACACACGCATACTCTCAACACATGTAAACTACTCCTACTGCTTAATCTAGTGTACCATGTTCTTTTGTAAATGATCACCATATTCCCCATTCCCCAGTCCTAACAATGTCCTGCCAACACCAGGACATCTCTACACAAACCCTTTACCTTCTCTCATCTTCATGAATCCAGGCTGGAACTTTTATTCTAGACACAAACCACAATGAAACCTACTAACTTTGGTTTAACAACTGGGGAAACTACAAGTGAAGACATAATTTGCCTTTTAAATATGTAGATATCCATCCAATATTGTTTGAGAAGCCATTAGAACTGTTATGTCTGTGACTATTGCTGTTGTGATGGCAAGTTGATTAAGAGCTCTAATTCTAGGGAGATGTTTCAATTGAAACATCAAAGTTCAGGTACTTGGACATGCCACTTCTTAAATCACCAGAGTAGTTTTGTTCAGTCTTCATGTTACAGATACAGACACTGTCCTTTTCATCACAAACATACAAATGTGTGCCACAGAGTAATTATCACAGTGCCAACATCTTAGAACTGTCAAATGACTCACTAATGCTGACTGCCAATGTCCTTTGTCTGTCATATGAACTATCCAGACATTAGAGGATATGCTTATGTATGTGTTAAATGACTTTTATCACACCATATTAGGTTATGAACCATCTTGGTCTTGGAATCATCCTGCACAGTATAATTCACACAGTATCAAAATTACTTTTGGAAAAATTATGATAAATATATATGTTTACAACTGGCTTACTCTACGTTTTTATATCTACATTTGATCATACTTGTGTTAAGAATATATTTCCTCCACATCTTCCTTTTCATAACTCTTAAAATCCTATGCACTAGCAAAGTTCATGCAAAAATTATATTCTTTCTCAACGTAATTACGGCCTTTAACTTGTATAGCAAATATGTATCACATGTTTATTTTCAATGAAAATGAAAACAAAAATTATCTAATTTCTGCCTATTTATTTGTCTTCTAGTTATAAAGAGAATGCTATGAGATTATCAAGAATTCACCATGATCAACCTGTAAAGCCCCTGGATCGAGCAGTCTTCTGGATCGAGTTTGTCATGCGCCACAAAGGAGCCAAGCACCTGCGCCCAGCTGCCCACAACCTCACCTGGTTCCAGTACCACTCTTTGGATGTAATTGGGTTCTTGCTGGTCTGTGTGACAATGGCTATATTTTTGGTCATACAATGTTGTTTGTTTTCCTGTCAAAAATTTAGTAAGATAGGAAAGAAGAAAAAAAGAGAATAAGTCAAGAGAAAGAGGATATATATAAGTTTGGCAAAATCCTGAATGTTATAGTCCTATTAATTCCAGCCAAAAGGATTTTAACAAACACACATTTCCATTCCTGTTTCCAAATTTTCTGTTTCTCTACCTGCAATAAGCCTACTGATAAAGCATAAATTTTGGCATGATTATCATTAACTTGTGAGTTGTAGTCTTCTATTTCTTCTTTGTCTCTCCGTGCTGACTATACCCTCTTCCTTTCACTGTTCTGACAGAAAGATACTACCTAATTTTAAATATGTGCTATTCATAGTATCAAATTATTTTATTGTTCACCTTAATTAATGATTAACCTTATGCTGAATCCTGGTAATGCATACAGTGTAGATGGAATTTGATAGGTGTAAGGAAGAATCAAATTCACAAGTTTTCATATACCAAATAATTCAGGGAGCCACTATAGGACAGTAGTGTGTTATGAGAAAGGTTATGATTTCCTTGTTTTAATAAAAATAAACTCTTCTGCGTGCTCAATTTTGCAGGAGTTAGAGAATGAATTTTAAGTGTGATGTGCATCCCTATTTAATGTCTACAAAATTTTCATTGAGCATATCCAGAAAATCACGGTGTAACTTGCCTGCCTTTCTTCAACATATATTCTTATATAAGCTGTAGTGGAAGATTTGTGTACTGTCTTTAATAAATAAATCAATTGACTCTTTGATTTCAAGGAGAAAGTTCTATGTTATATGTTGAAGGTGAACAAATCATATTTAGATGATATAACAGAGAAATCTAGAAAATAATTAGTAATTTTATAAAATTTTTAGTTAAGTGTACAAATAATTACATTAAACATCAATTAATTATGTTTAAAAATCACTAATGTTCATAATATATAACCACTATTTGTAACCAAAAGTTTAATTTTATGCCAAAAAATAAAAAATGCTTACTTGGAATTTGAGGTCATTGCATTATTTTTGTCTTTATCTTCCACAAATTTAAATTTGTCAATTATTTGTTATGCTATGTATATAAAAGACTAAGAGTTTGACCAAGGATATGGCATAATAAATTTTTACCAATGGAAAGCACTAGTTGAAGGCAAATGCTTTTACATGATTCAGCTTTGCATTAATTTAATAAATATATTAAAGATTTTGCTTTATTTACCCTTTATAAATTTAATGACATTTCTAACTAAAGTGTTAATTTCAATATTTGAAATTGAGAAGATAAATTACATTCATTGGCTTAGTAAAACTTTTGAAATTCTTCTTTCTTTCACTTTCTTTTTTCAATTTTACATTGTTTTAAGTTCCACGATACATGTGCAGGTTTGTTACATAGTAAACCTGTGCCATGGTGGTTTGCTGCACCTATCATTCCATCACCTAGGTATTAAACCTAGCATGCATTACCTACAAGCATATAGCTAGGCATACACTCAATTTTAATAGTTTGTAAAATCGTAAAATATAGAAATATAGCCAAACATAGAGTCAACTGATATTTGACAAGAATGCAAAACTATACAATGAAGAAAAAAAATAGTCTTTTTAACAAATACCAGTGGGCAAACAGATTTATCAATATTCAAAAGAATAAAATTGAACCCCTTACCTCAAGCCATATATAAAAGTGGACTCAAAATAGATGATTAAAAAAAAAAAATCCAAATTTAAAAGCAAGAACTATAACTCTTAGCAGGAAGAATATGGGTATAACTTTCTAACCCTGAATTTTGCAAGGCTTTTAGATAGGACACCAAAAGCAGAAGCAATCAAATTAAAATTGATAAATTGGACTTCACTGAAATTAAATTTTTTGTACATCCAAGAACACCATCACTAAAATCTGAAGAGAAACCAGATTTTGCAGGGTATGTTGCAAATTACATACATGGTAAACGACTTGTGTAAGAAATTTATAAAGAAAGCTCACAGCTCAGTGATAAAAAGAACAAATGACCCAATCCAAAAATGTGCATAAGATCTGAACAGGCATTTCTCTAAGGAATATGTAAATGTCCAATGAGGACAAATGAACAAATGTAATGTCCAATAAGACCAAATGAGAAAAATGCTCTGCAACATTAGGTTCAACATTATTACAGGAAAATGTTAGTAAAAATCACAATGAGATACCACTTCACTCTTACTAACACGGCTATTATCAAAAAGATACATAATTAAAAGTGCTGGCAAGGATGTGGATAATTTGGAATCTTCATACTTTGCTTGTGTGAATCAAAAATTATTCAGGCATTTTGAAACAATCTGCCAGTTTATCAAAAGTTTACGCATAGAGTTACAATATGACCCAGCAATTCTACCTCTAGTAGTATACCAGAGACAAATGGGAATGAGTCTATACAAAATTAATACGTGTGTGTTGATAAACAACATCTTAACCAAAACTGGAAGGAAAACTACAGTCATCATCGATAAGTGAATAAACAATATGATATAGAATATTATTTGGCAAGAAAAATAATGAAGTCTTGATGCAATCTATACCATTAATGAAACTTTTAAAAACATGATACTAAGTATAGATGTCAAACAACAAAGATCACATACTGTGTAAGTCCCTTCATATGAAATGCTCTTAATAGGAAAATCGATAGAGATAAAAAGTAGGGGAGCTGGGCGCAGTGTCTCACGCCTGTAATCCCATCACTTTGGGAGGCCGAGGCGGGAGGATCATGATCTCAGAAGATGGAGACCAGGATGAAACTGCGTCACTACTAAAAATACAAAATTAGCCGGGAGCGGTGGCGGGCGCCTGTAGTCCCAGCTACTCGGGAGCTGAGGCAGGAGAATGGCGTGAACCCAGGAGGAGGAGCTTGCAGTAAGCCGAGATGGCACCACTGCACTCCAGCCAGGGCAACACGGTGAGACTCCGTCTCAAAAAAAAAAAAAAAAAAAAGTAGGTTAGTGTTTGCCTAAAATGGAGGATAAGGAATGGCTAAGGGTACAGTATTTCTTTTGGTGGGTGATAAAATACTCTAAATCTTGTTCTAGTTGTTGAGAAATTCTATGAATATACGATTAACCATTGAATTGTATATTAAAAACTTTTTTTTGGAAGACAGGGTTCACTTGTCACCAAAGCTGGAGTGCAGTATTGCAATCTCCACTCACTGCAGCCTCAACCTCCTGGGCTCATGGCGTCCTCCCACCTCAGCCTCCCAAGTAGCTGGGACTGCAGGTGCACACCACCACAGCCAGCTAATTGTTCGTTTTGTTTGTTTGTTTGTTTGTTTTGTAGAGTTGAGGATTCACTGTGTTGCCCATGTTGATATCAAATCCCTGGGTTTAAGCAACCCACCTTCCTGGGTTTCACAAAGTCCTGCGATTACAGACGTGAGCCATTGCACCTGGCCATTGAGTTGTACACTTCAAACTGATAAATATATATGTGTTTTGTATGTGTACAAATTTTTTACACACAAAAGTATCTTGAACGGTAAAATCCAAGAAATGGTAATTCAGCTGTATAATTTATCTTCAGTTCTGTGTCAAGGAGACTGCAGACAAATCTCCATTTGTTACTGTACTTGACACTTCACAAACCTCTTACATGACTTAGGTGTCTAGAAAACATAAGTTCAACTCTTACTGGGGAGTAAAACATCTGTAATTTTAAAAGACACATTAACACACACTTGTAAGCATGAGATCATCTGCCTTTTCTTGATCCATTTGCCATCCAGAAACTGTGATTGTTCAGATAATATATTTACTTTGACATTGCTATGGTTTGAATGTGTCCCTTCCAAAATTCAGGGGTTGCCAATGTGACAGATTATGAGGAGGGGCCTCTTAGAAGTGATATCGCCTTCTTCGTTAATAGGATGAAGGTCTTTATAGAAGAGGATTCAAGCAGCATTCAGCAGGCTTGCTTTTCCACCACATGAGGATACAGAATTGGTCACTTTTGCCATTCCACTTTCACCATGTGAGGATGCAGCAAGAAGGCTTTCCCTAGATACCAACATCTTGCTCTTTAACTTGTCAGCCTCCAGAACTGTGAGAAAACAATTTCTATTCTTGGTAAATTATCCAGTCTCATGTATCTTGTTATAATAGCAAAGCTGCGTAAGCCAGATGTGTTGGAGTTTTCTTTTAAATTCTTGATGATTTCTCCTTAGTTAGAAGCAACAGCAATAGCATAGAGAAATAAGCATTGCAGTTAACTAGGATGCTTGTGAAATGAACTTCAGTTTTGCTCCCCCTACAGTTGAGTTGTTACTTTAGGTAGAGGAGTTGTGGAAAGGTGCTGGTAAAATATAGACATTGGATCAATATGAAGTGAATTGAGAACTGTAATGAAGTGAATTGAGAACTCATATGAAGTGAGCATTGAATAAACTTGTACAGAGAGGTCACGCAGTGACTGTTCTAGATCTTTGTTTTCCATTTTCCTCGATCTCAATAGACTATCTACTATTAAATTTGAACTTTTTAACACATGTTGCACTACAGATGGATTGTAGAATTTTTTGACAAGATAGATCAATGCATAAAAGATGTGCCCAAAGATACATTTTGGACAGATATGGCACTACTATGAAACAATTATGGGGATATTCTGAATGTCATGAAAATCTTTGAAAAAATTTGGTTTTGAACAAGAAACTTTAAAAAAAAAATACAAAATTTGAGGTTTGATGTCATTCTTGCACATACCAGTGGTCTCAGTGGTGAGCTGCTGACTGAGCTACTACAGCATCATTTTTGTACAGTTTCTGCTTCTTTCCTGGATACATACTGGAGAAATATAGTGGAGGACTTCAATTACCTCTTTCCTACATGCGTGTTTTTCTGTCAAAATTTTATAATCAAATAACATAAATGGAGAACACAATACATATATATGTGTGTGTGTTTTCTTTTGACTCTTGGTTTCAAACATTCATTAAGAAATGGGATCACTTTTAAAGTGTGCCATCAGGGCCTGATGTGGTGGCTCATGCCTGTGGTCTCAGTTCTTTGGGAGGCTGAGGTGGGTGGATCATTTCAGGTCAGAAGTTTGAGACCAGCCTGGCCAGCATGGTGGAACCTTGTCTCACCTAAAAATGCAAAATTGGCTGGGCATGGTAGCGTATGCCTGTAGTTTCGGCTACTTGGGAGGGCTGCCTCATCTTGAACTCGGGGTCAGAGGTTGCAGTGGGCCAGGATTGTGCCGCTGTACTTCAGCCTGGGTGACAGAGTGAGACTCCATCTCAAAAAATGCAGTAACAATGTGCCATCAAGTTAGAAGTTTTAAATTCGTGGTACAAGAATTGCCACAGATGTGCTTGAAAGAAACACACAGATGACCTTTTTCTGAGACAAGCTCTGTGTTGCACAGGCTGGAGTATGGTGGCACGAGCATGGCTCACTTGTAACTTCAACCTCCCAGGCTCAAGAGATCCACCTGCTTCAGACTTTCATGTGACTGGGACCACAGGCGTGTGCCATGACCAACTGATATTTTCACTTTTTGTAGAGAGGAGGGGGAATTTAACATTGCTGCCAGGTTGATCTCGAACTCCTGGGCTCAAGCGATCTGCCCGCCTTAGTGCCCAAAGTGCTGGGATTACAGGTGTGAGGTTTTTTTTTTTTTTTTTTTAAGAGACAGTCTTACCTCATTTTGTCACACAGGCTTGAATGACTTTCTAAAATTGCAGAAAGCATATTAATCTACAATTTGTGCAATTTTTGTAAATTTGTAAATTTGAAATTTTGTAAATTTGAAATTTGTGTAAATTTCTGCAATCTAAATTTGCAGAAAGAATATTATATTCTTGCTGTTTATAATATTGTGGTCATACCAAAGAGAAAGAGTATTTCTCCCTAAATAAAAGTACAAGTAAAAAATTTATGTTTTTCTTTTACTCATAAGAGGTCTTGTAGAATACAAAATGTTTTTCAAACTGGTTTTGTCTTTGATTGGCTTTTATAATCCACACTTCACAAGAAGAAATGCATTTAACTTTTAAGAATAACTTAGTCAAAAAGTATAATGTTACCTTGTCTTGCACAACGTTTAACTGTTGCAAATGATGTTTTGTCCTTCCCCTTTGTCCAGTATTTTCCAAATGGTAAAAAAAATTAAATATTTAAGCTTACACTGAGAAACCTTGCCACATTTCAGCAGTTTTGTTTTGCTTTTGGTGGAGAGCACCTGATCTCAACTTTACAGACAATATATTTACTCTAAATTACACTTTTATAGACACAAGGGAAAGTGTAGCTTGTGAAGGCACTCAGGAGCCATAAAATGTGGTCAATCACAATAAATAACATAAGCTAAACAAAGTATTCACACCTTCATTTTTAAATAAGGAATTTAAGATCCATAGTAAAAGTTTAATGCTTGGAAGAGACACAAATTCAAGATGATAAGAATATTAATTAGAAAATGCACAACATGCCTCAAGTATGTCAACACTGGACTCCACAAAGAAGGCATAACCATGAAAACAACACTCCCTTTATTTTGGGCTCTCAAAATCGAAAGTAAGATTAGAACTAATATATTTAATTTATCACAGATATTTAGTACACTCCATGCACTAACATTTTCTTAAAAAAAAAAAAAAAAACGCTAATATTGTACAATGTTTCTGTGTTTTACATTACTTTTTCCCACAGTTGTAGAAAATTTTAGCCTCAATTTGAAATGTGACCTGCATGATAGGCTATAAGTTGTCAATAATTCTGTTTCTTTGGAAAAGTATAGTTGTGACATTTACTCATTTTCGCAGATAGCTAAAAGGGAAAATAAGAAAAAATATATACTGGATCTGCAGTTAAGTTTTTGATAATGCCAAGGATCAAAAACAGATAAAACAACATTTGTTGAAGATGAAAAAGTATTGCACTGGTCTTAATAGGGATGTTGCCATCTCTGGGTAAGGATGCTGACTGAGCCTGTTCAGTTTGTTCACCTCTATGTATTTTCTCTTCTACGACAGACCTCCAAGAAACAAGATCCATGTAGTCAGCCACACAAGGTCCATTTGACCTTTCTCATTCTTCTCTAGTCTTTTCTCTGTGACTTTTGACAAAAATGCTCAGTTCACAATATTAGCTGCCTGCTTCTGATGGGTAGGAGGTATATAATCAAAATACTCCCACCAAAGCATTCAATGGTCTAGACTTGATACTTAAAATTTAATTTTCAGCATTCCTCAACAAGGATATCTTGAGGTAATAGAAGATATTTTGGTAAGTGAAAATAATTCCTGCTTGAAACACAGCTTATTGAACTCAAGATTTCATTTCTTTGAGTATTAGGCAGTTCTCAATACATTGATGTATATTGAAGAACGATTCTAAAGAGGTTAGTGATATCCTGTTTGGGAATAGATTTAGAAAACTGAAGGTACTCTCCAGCTCTACAATTCTGTATTAGGAACAATAGGGAAATGAGAAAGTGCCTTTATATTGCAATCTAGTGGATCTCTTGGCGGGGGACACCTATCTAACCTGCGTAGTAGTTGAGGAACAAGACAAGCTCCCAAACACATGAAAATCAACTTGAAATAACATCAAATTCAGCCTGATCAATATATTGGAAACCCATAGCTACAAAAAATTAGCCGGGACGGGCGGTACATGCCTGTATCCCCAACTACTTGGGAGGTAAAGGCAGGAGGATCGCTTGAGCCCAAGAGGCCAAGGCTGCAGCGAGGTGTGGTCATGCCACTGCACTCCAGTCTGGGTGACAAAGCAAGATCCTGTCTCAACAAAATGAAACAAAAACATCGACTGCATTCCATATTCAGGTTATGTAACAGTGACATGTCTACTGAATTACTTTTATTTCTTCTAGGAATGTCTATATCTATGGATTGTCACTATTAAAAAAAAAAAAAACAACTGTGAGCTTGACAGAGAATAAGATCATACTTTTTTTTTTTTTTTTTTTTAAAGGAAATGGGATTCGTTTTACAGTGAAGAACTCTATAAGTTTTTAATTGGTAGTATGAAGCCCTACCTTTCCTTGTGCCTTTTAAGGTAAGTTTATATAAATATAAAATCAAAAAACTGTATGTTCTATAGGTGAAATGATAAAATGCAAAGATAAAATGATCAATAATCTTACAAATATGGGGGAAAGTCTGCTGTTACCGGATCAGATAGAAGCCTGTGGCCATCACTCATACAGGACACTGTAGGAAGTCACACGACCATGAATTAGTGAATTTCAGATTTATTTAAGCAATTAGATATACATTTTCCATATATTCATTTTTATCTTATAAAAACTCAGCAGATGTCTTCCTAATATCTCGATAAACAAAGACATAGATTGATGAGGCACACATATATTTCTAGCACAGTTGTGTAGCACTGAGGAAATTGCATGTCCTTGTACAGTTTCCTTATTAAAAATGAAAATATTTATTTCATATTACTTAAAGGACTCTTCACAGGTGAGAAATACATTATCTTTATCTCCAGATGCAAAAAAAAAAAAAAAAACCCTGTATTTTGACGTTTTTAATAATTATGAATTTCTTTATTAAGTCCTCACAAGTCTGTTTTAAATACATAAAACCCGAATAATGCTTGGAGATATATGTAATTAGTCTTTACTTTCTAAAATCTATTTTCCTCCATTTAAAAACTCTGCCAAAACTAAGGGTGAGCACAAATTTTTATTTCCACAATTTATGAAAACATTCCAGCTGCTATTTGCAAATATTTCTATAAACAATATTCTTCAGTTCTTAACATAACCAAAAGCATTAGTGGGTACCGGAAATTCAGACATTCTCTCAAAAACATCACATTCGCTTGGAAAGCCAAGGTTCAGGAACCATTTTGCTAAATAGTAGAAACTAAAGTGGATGCTCCTGGGAAACCTGTTTCCATGGATATATTAAGATTACTTGATTCTGGGGCTAAAATAGTTGTTTACATGTATGTCTTTAGAGAGAAAATAAATGCATATTCAATTTTATACTGCGTTATTTTAATGGCTAGATGATGTGAGAGACAGTCTCCTCTCACTTTGCCTTTCATATATATGTGTATGTATGTGTGTGTGTATATATATACTATATAACACAAATTATTGATACAAATTATATTATGTACACATTAGTGTAATTATTTCATTAATGCACAGATACTTTCTAAAGCATTGGCTGTATTATTCCAACGTATTTTGGAAAATTACACAGTCTATTCACATGACAATAGTCTCATTATGCTGTCTGTTATTTTCCTCATTCAGGGAGACCCACTGCATTGTCTAAGACAATGGGGAAACAGAAATATGGCTAATTAGAACTGAATAGTATTTAGTATTTTCTCTCTCAAACTCACCAAGCTTTGATTTTGTTAAAGGCTCTGTTTGGACGAACAGAGGCAGGATGGCGCACTTTCAGGTTCTTCTTCACCAACTCTCCCGGCGCGCGCCTGCGCCCAGGGAGGGTGCAGACCAACTGGGCATGCACCAGGTGAGGTCAATCCGAAGAGACCAAGATTTACCTGGTCGCACCTGCGGAACCCCCCCTCCCCCGCCCCCCACAGGCCCGTGCCCCACCTATTGCCCTCCCACTCCTAGAAAAGCCGCTTTTGGCCAGGGTCCCACGCGGCCTTCTCACAGCCCCACTCCTGTCGGGATGTCGGGACTGTGGGAACTCCCTCGGAGAGCCCCACGGGGGACTCTGCCGGCCTCCTTCGCCAGAGGCCGACAGACTTCTCCCCCACACCTTAGGTTACCAAAAATAAATGTGCAGTTTTGCTCCTACACTTGCCTACCCGCTGGTTCTTTTGTGCCCTCTGGGCTGGTCTTAGAAAAACAAATCAGGATCCCACTGAAAACCTGCTAACCTCCTGTCTAAAATAACTATCATTATCATTATAGAATAAAGTGAGACGCCTGTGAGACACTAAGAATAGGGTCACTGAAATTAAGGAATTCATTACTCAATACATAAGACAGTATAAATCATTTCCTCAAAAACTATTTATAAAGTGATTAAAATACACCAGAGGTAAGTGCTGGATTTGCAGAGAAACAAATTTAGGCACGTTTTCTACTCCCATAGACTTTAAATTCTATTTGGAATTGTAGAATGAAAAGCATGTCATAAAATGTGTATAAAATGTTTTAGAAAGGAAGGACCACAATGCTTAACAGAACATTCAGTAGGAATAGTAAGTACACCAGCAACACTGATCATAAAAGTGAGACCTGAATGATTTGCAGAAACAGGTCAAGTGAGAGGAAGACACAAAATGAAAGCAGGTAGAGTAGTAATGATAGTTCAGTTCCAAAGATTCCAAGTTTAGTTTAGCAGGAAGAGGTTGAATAAAGAGGCAGATTTCCTTAGAGAGATAGTTTGGAATCAGATAACAGAAATACATTTGAAACATGTAATGAAGTCATTGGGGAGCCAGAGGGAAAAAAAAAAAAAAAATTGAGCTGGGGAAAGATATGATCAGACTTCACTTAAAAAAAGCCTTAAGATACAGTGCCTGGTTTTGACTGCAGAGGGCTAAGACTATGCAAAGTAGCATTTAGGAGATGGATGTAAGAGTTCAGGCAACAGTTGATAAAACTTATTCAAGAATATTCTTATCCAAGATGACTATGACTACTCTAATAGTAGTAGTACAGATCTTATATTGCATTGTGTGGGAAAAGCAGTTAATAGAGACAAAACTGTTAAAATATATTTCATACCTAGTCAGTGATTTGAATTAATGTTGACTAGTAACATTATTGCTATTTCTTGTTGTTACTAACACTATTAATTTCTTAATATGTGCCAGACACTTCAGATCAGGGTCAAGCAGAAGGAAACCAGGTATGGAGAGAGATTCAGATACCCCATAAAATACAGTAATAACTAACTTTCAAATATGTACAATACAACTTTGATCTAAATATTGTGTTAAATATTTATGAGAGATTCTTTAGTTTTATATCCTATATAGTTTTCCTGTAATCACCTTTACTAATTTTTTTGTGCTGTAAACCTGAAGTTACATTTAATGCTTATATAGCATATGTATGTTAAAAATGTGTTCATTATACTCTAGCTTATGAAGATTGTTTGGTAACTCCAAAATCAGTACTTCATTTTGGTATTAGGCATATACCAAATGGCTTAGCTATAGATGACCATAATGATCACTGCTGTCTACGCTTTGTAGTTTGTCACTGAAAAGTTAACAGTAAGTTGAACAAAATTTAGCATCATCACAATTTTGGAAAATTTTCAAATGTCTTATTATTTATGAACTATCAGTCAGTCCAATAGTTAAAGAATTTATAATGCTAGCAAATATGATAATATTCTGAATATATGTGAAAATGTCACTGGAATTTTTTTTTTTTTTTTTTTTTTTTGATATGGCGTCTCGCTCTGTCACCCAGGCTGGAATGCAGTGGTGCGATCTTGGCTCTCTGCAAGCTCTGCCTCTGGGGTTCACGCCATTCTCCTGCCTCAGCCTCCCAAGTAGCTGAGACTACAGGTGTCCACCACCACACCCGGCTAATTTTTTGTATTTTTAGTAGAGATGGGGTTTCACCATGTTAGTCAGGATGGTCTCGATCTCCTGACTTTGTGATCCACCTGCCTCAGCCTCCCAAAGTGCTGGGATTACGTGCGTGAGCCACAGTGCCCTGCTGTCACTTGATTTTTTTTGTGGAAGAAATGCTTAGTAATTTGTAATTAGAAACAAGTCATATGTAATTTCTAAGCAGAACTAACTTAGTTCTCATATATAAATGATTGCATATATTTGATTTTTTGTAAATCATCAGCTGTCAGACTTAATTTATGGCACAAGTGAATAAAAGTAAATTCTCTCCAATTTAATTGATTTAAAAATAAAAGCTTAATGCTAAATTCTGTAGATGAAAGTGAGTATGATAAATACATTAATAAAAAAAGTGTAGATGATTAGCAATTTATTATTATTCTTTACATTAGGATTGTGACTGCTTAACAATTACTTAAATGTTTGAATTTATCACTTATTATCTTATTTGTCTAAGTCACTATGTGTGAAACATCATGATTGCGTTTTATCTAATTTAATGTAAAAATAAATAAAAAATAGGTAGGTGCAAATGTAATTGAGGTTTTTGACATTACTTTTTTAAAAACTGCAATTACTTTTACACCAACCAAACATTTTATTTATTTATTTATTTATTTATTTATTTATTTATTATTTATTTTCACTTCAGGTTTCCATAGTTCAGTTACTTAACCTGTCTTGTCCTCATATCCTTACCAGCTTTATGGAAGGCATTTAACTAGGTGATCTCTTTGTCATTTTAGAATTCTTACAAGTATGCTATAATTTGAATTTGGCTCATATGACAAAGTACTTTTTTTTTTTAACTTTCACTTTAAGTTCAGGGGTACAAGTGACGGTTTGTTATATAGGTAAACTTGTGTCATAGGGGTTTGTTGTACAGATTATTTCATCACCCAGGTATTAAGCCTAGTACCCACTAGTTGTTTTTCCTGATCCTCTCCCTCCTCACAACTTCTACCCTCTGAAAACCCCAGTGTGTGTTGTGGCCCTCTATGTGTCCACGTGTTATCATCGTTATGGTCGCTTATCTGTATGGTTCTATGGAAATTTGGTGACAGGAAATCAGATACATTAGTACCAATACTCAGCTGTATAAGTGGGTATCAGCCAAACAGGTTGAAAACGATCCAACAGAAAACTAACTCTTTCACCATTTATTATTTAAAAACTCAAAATCTAACTTCATTACATTACTATCCCAGTCCTGGGGAAAAATACAATAAACTACAACAACTTGCATTTTATCATACACAGTCATATCATTTATGGCCAGAAACAAACTATCTTTGTTTCTAGTGTAGTTAACGTTGCACAGATAACTTTCCAATAATTTTCTGGTTTGCCTGTCTCCTAATTTGAATGTTATACCTACACTTTCTCCTAATATATAGATATTTCAAATACAACTGAAAAATAGCAGCCCTTCTTTTATTATCAGTGACTGTATTTTCTATGGGAATAAATCCCCAGTCTTTATTATGAAGTGTTAATGCATTTTGTGATGGAGTGTGGCCTGTCCTTCCTCTATTCAAGAATCACCACCACCCCACTCCTTGCTGCTCTGGACACCACACCCTATCACACTCAGTGACTTTACTATTTCTCTAAAAGAACATGTTCTATCATGCATTCTGGTTTTGGGGGCTGGAGTGGGGGATATGCAGGTTTTCTTTATTCATGATGTGCCCTTTCTATTTGTCCACTTGACAATCTTGTATTCATTCTTCAAGCCTCAAGTCACATACCACTTGTGGAGCCTTCACTTTTCACCCCAGAGGTGCTTCTTTCTCTGAGATCTAAAGCAATTTTAATGCAGTTGTACTGTAATAGTAATTTGTTATCTAGAGAACACTGCCCTTTTCATTGCTTCATATTGTGCATTGCTCATTTTATTTCTAAGACTTACAACGAATAATTATTCAGAAATTCATCGAATCCTAGGTCATCCAAAAACCAAAGTTTTCATAACTCATGGTGGAGCCAACAGCACCTATGAGAGGATCTACCATGGGATCCTTATGTGAAGGAGGCTTCCTTTGTTTGCAGATCAACCTGATAACATTGTTCACATGAAGGCTGGGGGGAAGCTGTTAAACTGGACACAAAATTGATGTCAACTACAGATTTGCTCAATGCATTAAAAGCAGTCTTTAATGATCCTTCATGAACGTACAGGGTTTTTTTTTTCTTAACTACATAGCATGTATTGATGAGTTCTTACATGAAGACCTGGGGAGCAGCAGTGACTCTGAACATGAACGCAATGCTGAGTACGTATATGTATTTTTTAATGCTTGAAGACAATCGTTAAGAAACCATTGTGAGTATCACAATCTGTTTTTTTGTGTGTGTGTGTGGTTTTAATGGAAACATTTGACAGAGGTTTTAGGATACTGCATACGTTTTGAAATAGTTGAAAAGTGAAATAAGAGAAATTGCTGCTGATGGTAACAGAAGGATTATGAGGAAGATTGAGAACAAACCTGAACATAACATGAATGTCATGATAGTACTGACTAATTTATGTGGGTCTTTCAGTAGGAGAGCTCATCAAATGTTATATTTTAAATAAATTTTATTTTGTATGTTGAAGGTATACAAAGTGATGTTATGGGATATAAATACAGAGTAAACATTTTACCACAGTGAAGCAAATAAACATGTCCAGCATCTCACATTAGTTGCACATTTTCCCTTATTTTTAAAACTCTTTAAAAATAATTCATTTTCGACTACCGTCCTCGCTCATTACCCAGCCTGTAGTCCACTACCACCACCAGCTGGAACCCTGGGGACTACGACATCCCTCAAACTTTGCTTCTAGGAGACAAAAAGAATATCCAGTCATGGATAAAAATGAGCTGGTTCAGGAAGCCAAACTGGTCAAGCAGGCTGAGCGATATGATGACATGGCAGCCTGCATGAAGTCTGTAACTGAGCAAGGAGCTGAATTATCCAATGAGGAGAGGAATCTTCTCTCAGTTGTTTATAACAATGTTGTAGGAGCCCGTAGAGCATCTTGGAGGGTCATCTCAAGTATTGAACAAAAGACGGAAGGTGCTGAGAAAAAACAGCAGATGGCTTGAGAATACAGAGAGAAAATTGAGACGGAGCTAAGAGATATCTGCAATGATGTACTGTCTCTTTTGGAAAAGTTCTTGATCTGCAATGCTTCTCAAGCAGAGAGCAAAGTCTTCTATTTGAAAATGAAAGGAGATTACTATCATTACTTGGCTGAGTTTGCCGCTGGTGATGACAAGAAAGGGATTGTGGATCAGTCACAACAAGCATACCAAGAAGCTTTTGAAATCAGCAAAAAGAAAATGCAACCAACACATCCTATCATACTGGGTCTGGCTCTTGATTTCTCTGTGTTCTATTATGAGATTCTGAACTCCCCAGAGAAAGCCTGCTCTCTTGCAAAGACAGCTTTTGATGAAGCCATTGTTGAACTTGATACATTAAGTGAAGGGTCATACAAAGACAGCACGGTAATAATGCAATTACTAAGAGACAACTTGACATTGTGGACATCGGATACCCAAGGAGGCAAAGCTGAAGCAGGAGAAGGAGGGGAAAATTAACTGGACTTCCAACTTTTGTCTGCCTCATTCTAAAATTTACACAGTAGACCATTTGTCATCCATGCTGTCCCACAAATAGTTTTTTGTTTACGATTTATGACAGGTTTATGTTACTTCTATTTGAATTTCTGTATTTCCCATGTGGTTTTTACGTTTAATATTAGGGGAGTAGAGCCAGTTAACATTTAGGGAGTTATCTGTTTTCATCTTGAGGTGGCCGATAAGGGGATGTGGAATTTTTATACAAGCTATAAATGTTTGGCATAGTACTTTTGGTACATTGTGGCTTCACAAGGGCCAGTGTAAAACCGCTTCTGTGTCTAAGCAAAGAAAACGGCCTACATATTGGTTTGTCCTGGTGGGGAATAAAAGGGATCATTGGTTCCAGTCACAGGTGTAGTAATTGTGGGTACTTTAAGGTCTGGAGCACTTAGAATGCTGTGGTAGAAACATACCCCATGGACACCACAGGTTAAACTATGTGTATCTGTGGAACACTCAATCTCAATGTGCACATCTTTGACTATAGCTGCAGAAGTGTTCCTTTGGACAAAGTTGTGACCCATTTTACTCTGGATGAGGTCAGAAATGGTTCACATTCCATTATTTGTAAAGTTACCTGCTGTTAGCTTTCATTATTTTTACTACACTCATTTTACTTGTATTTAAATGTTTTAGGCAACCTAAGAACAAATGTAAAAGTAAAGATGTAGTAAAAATGAATTGCTTGGTACTGATTACTTCATGTATATCAAGCACAGCAGTTAAAAACAAAACAAAACAAAACAAAACAAAAAAACATGTATTTAACTTTCTTTTAAGGTTTTTTGCTTTTCTGACTTTTTTTTTTTTTTTTTTTTTTTTTTTTTTGATACTTGCCTAACATGCATGTGCTGTAAAAATAGTTAACAGGGAAATAACTTGAGATGATGGCTAGCTTTGTTTAATGTCTTATGAAATTTTCATGAACAATCCAAGCATAATTGTTAAGAACACGTGTGTTAAATTCATGTAAGTGGAATATAAGTTTTATGAATGGACTTTTCAACTACTTTCTCTACAGCTTTTCATGTAAATTAGTCTTTTGGTTCTGAAACTTCTCTAAAGGAAATTGTACATTTTTTGAAATTTATTCCTTATTCCCTCTTGGCAGCTAATGGGCTTTTACCAAGTTTAAACAAGAAATTTATCGTAACAACAAAACTACTAATATAACTACTGTTTCCATGTCCCATGATCCCCTCTCTTCCTCTCCACCCTGAAAAAAAATGAGTTCCTTTTCTTTTCTGGGGTGGGGAGGGGAGATCGATTGGAAAACAATGTAATATGTTCCATTTAAAATTTTGGTATATGGCATTTTCTAACTTAGGAAGCCACAATGTTCTTGGCTCATCATGACACTGGGTAGCATTAACTATAAGTTTTGTGCTTCCAAATCACTTTTTGGTTTTTAAGAATTTCTTGATACTCTTACAGCCTGCCTTCGATTTTGATCCTTTATTCTATTTGTCAGGTGCACAAGATTACCTTCCTTTTTTAGCCTTCTGTCTTGTCACCAACCATTCCTACTTGGTGGCCATGTACTTGGGAAAAGGCCACATGATCTTTCTGGCTCCACTCAATGTCTAAAGCACCCTACTTCCTTTGCTTGCATCCCACAGACTATTTTCCTCATCCTATTTACTGTAACAAATCTGTCCTTAGTTGATGAGATTGTGTTTATCTCCCTTTAAAACCCTACCTATCCTGAATGGTCTGTCATTGTCTGCCTTTAATATCCTTCCTCTTTCTTCTTCCTCTCTTCTCTAAATAATGATGGGGCTAAGTTATACCCAAAGCTCACTTTAACAAAATATTTCCTCAGTACTTTGCAGAAAACACCAAACAAAAATGCCATTTTTAAAAAAGTGCATTTTTTCTTTTAGAATGTAAGCTCCTCAAGAGCAGGGACAATGTTTTCTGTATGTTCTATTGTGCTAGTACACTGTAAATGCTCAATAAATATTGATGATGGAAAAAAATAATTCATTTTCATTAAATCAGAATGACATAATGAAACTCTAATTGCCGTTATATTTAATGCCTTCCTAATTTTTCATGATAACATTTTGTTCCTATCACTGATAAATTTTAAACTACCAGAGCTTTCAAATTTGACTTTTAAAAATTATTATAAAAAGAAGATACTAGTATACATGTAACTATATTCTTTGCTTTATAGCTGTGGTTGCTTTTTTTTGAAAAAATAAAATAAAATCAAAAAATAATTGACTTGAAAGAAATAAGTTGCCAAAATGTCTCCAGCCAGAAATATGAGGCTTCTATATAGCAGTTTTTGGTTTTGACATGGTAAGCCAAATACTGACACGCATTCTTATTCTTTGTCTATTAGTCTATAATTATTTCAACAGCAAAAACAAATGGAAGTACAATGCCTCAAATTAAGATATTGAGCACCACTTAGATTCTAAAAACCACAATACCAAAAAGAGAGTAATAATTGCAAATGTTTACTGAGAACCTCTTTATCGTGAGAATAATTCCACCAGGTATTCTAAGATTCAAACTAAATACAACTAGTTTCATGCTTTTAAACATTAATCCACTGATATAATGTCAATACTAACTCCTGCTCAATACTAACTTCTTATCAGCTTTGCCTGGAAGTGGACCTGAACCTTGTCATAGATTTGTTTCCTATCTCTAGGCTTTGATACTATTTTGAACCTTGTGTACCACATCCATTGCTATTGTGAACCTTGTATATAACATCCATTAATAACTGTTATAGCAGATAATTAAACTTTGTATTCTTAAATTATACATACGTGTATATATGTATATATATCTGTGTGTATATATATGTGTGTGGTGTATATATGTGTATTTCCTTTTGGCTTTAACTTCTTCCACTCTCTAGGCTAGAAATACTTGTTCTCTCTTAAGTTCTCTCTTCACATCTTGAAAACTTATGCATCCAACAAATTCTAGTCCATAAACCAAAATCTCTATGATCACTTTGTAATAAAATATTTTAGTTTTCATCCATGTTATGTGGCACTCATTTTAAACTTCTGCAAAAAATCTTCACATATTTATCTTTTCTAGTTTATTCTATAAGTTGTTGTCTCTTTGATTTTATTTTAGCTGTAGAGAGAATGTTATATGGTTATGGATCATTCATTATGTTCAGCCTGTGAAGTCTTAAGAAGTCTTCTGGATTGAGTTTGTCACACACCAAAAGGCAACCAAGTACCTGTGCCAACTGCCCACAACCTCACCTGGTTCTAGTTCTACTCTCTGCGTGTGCTGGCCTGCATGGAAATTCTTACTCTGTCATAAAATGTTGCTTTTTTGGTTATCAAAAGTTTGTTAAGTCCATAAAGAAGGAAAAGAGATATTAGCACTCTTTGAGATCTAAGACTGGTAGGCATGACACCATAGATCATTCCATTTAATTCCACATCTATGCATTAAGTTGTGGCAAGATTCTCCTCTACATTTCATAAAACCTGTAATTCCTGATTTATTTAAATATTTTACTCTTGGTTAAACATTAAGTATTGTGTAATTATAATTTTAGAAAACCTCAAATAATTGAATTTTTATGCTTACAAGTGTTTATTTTTAAAGTTAAAAAAAGAAAAACAAGATTCACTGGAATTTCAATCTGTTGATTTGAAATCAGAAAGACTAGGCGTTTTCACTGTGCATTTTAACAACATCTTCTGTATAAACAAAATACAATCAAACAGAATATATGTGTTTCTGTCAAAGAAAATCAAAGCAAGGTCCTTGTTAAAGATTGCAAGGCAGATGTTATTTTGACTACTGAAGTAGAGGATAGAGACTACTGTCTAAACTGAGCTCAACTCCAACTGAAAGAAAGGTACTGAGGTTTATAAAGAGAAAACTGATATGAATAAAAAGGAAATATGAGGAAACAAAAATGAGGAAAACAAGGGACTAGTAGGACTATATGAAAATAGAATATTACATAAAAAGGAAGTGGAAAATAATTGCTAATTGTTCAGGAACATCAGCTAAACAGCGTATGTTTTGAAGTCTGGCAGGTTCGTGCTATTTTCAGCAAAGTCTCAACATGGAGGCTGGGGTCACTTTTCAGGACAAATCCATCACCTAGTGCACATATAAGCTGAGCTAAACTTGGCCAAGTCTCTTAGCATGGTGTTTAGGCAAGTCTTTTGTGTTACACAGAAGTTTAAATTCACATTCTATATGAAATAACACAATATTTCCTCATAAAAATATTCTTTGTTTCAAAAATGCTAGATGATCATAATTGGCTTCCTGTCTAAAACTATGTAACCCGGTAAACTATTTGTTTAGAAACGCTAAAGATGTTTTCCTCATATGACCTTAAGTGTGCTTGAGTTACCATTTTTGCTTTAGTGGTGACCCTTTGTAATTGTATAGTAATACACAAAACAAAAGGAGAAGCTAGTTCCTTTTAGTTAGGAATGATAGATGGAGCCCAGAAAGTTTAGTCCAGTCCCTCTAGATTATAAGGTTACAAGATTTCGCTTCTGAACTAAGATGTCACACTTCTTAGCCTTACCTTGTCAAGTCAGATATTTCCAATTACTTTAATACCTGGCATACTGAGGATATACAAACCAGAAATATATATAGTCATTTTACTTACTATCCTCTCATAACACAGAAAAAAAAATAGTAGATTGAATAAAGAACCAAATGTTCTGTACAATAATTTTTAAAGTCTATGCTGGAGAAAGCATGATAAATGACCAAAGCTCTCAAAATCTTGCCTTTAAATTTTGGTCATTATACCCTTTAGATTCAGAACAAGAATTGAAAAGCAAATCACAGAGAAGAAAGAAACCAACTTAAGAGCTGTTCTTATGTCTGATGAGATATATCTGAACAGTTGAATAAAAAAAAGTATAATAATAATTTATGACACATGGCAAATAATTTTACAGTGCTCATCTATAAATAATAGTTTTAACAATAATTGGTAATGAAACTAAGTATGATAATGTCTAGAAAAGAAATATATGCTGAATATTTTATTAAACTGAACATATAGTCATTCCATTAAAAAGAAATAATAGTGAAATACAAGGAAGGAAAAAAGTAATGCATTAATGCTCTTTAATTATTTTAATGTGTGTTTTTTTTTTTAAAGGGGTAAACCTTACATATAAATATTAGCCTAAGTCAGTAATGAAGCTCAACATGTACTATGGAAGCTAAACACTAGTTTATATTTTCTTAAAAAAATCATCTGGAAATGTATTAATGACTTTGTCAAAATAGATCTTCTTTGCAATTCTTAGGCCACATAGCCAGATACATAAATTTATATCTATCCATAGGGGATCAAAGAATACTTTCACTTTGGTTGGTTTAATTTTGAAAAGTATTTTTATGTAAAGTGATATATACATGTATAGTTAGGAAAATATATACATATAAATGTATACTTGATAGAGAGTCATCAAAATCCCAAAGTATATTAAATTCAAAAAATTATAATATTGTGCATCTGTCTCTTTGATATTGATTTAGCAAATTTTTAAATTTCTCAGCCATTAACAATAGGTAAACACATAAACTTTAAGTAATCACATAGAACGACTGAATTTATGTAACATTCTTCATCTCTGTGATAATCTCTTTTATTTCTATTTTGAATATGATACTTCAAGACAGGAATGTGCAAGCACCGCAGAGGTTGAAGGCAAAAATCAAATAATTGTGAAGTTAGTCTTGAAAATAACATATAAAGCTGAGTCTATCTATGTCAAGGACAAATTGTATATGTAGGTAGGAGTTTTCTATATTGATTTCTGAGCAGAATGCCACATTTCCTAAAAGATAAAACAAATAGGCTAATTGAAAATGTCCTTCTTATATTCTTTAAGTATATTTTTAAGTATATTCTTTAAAATACATATTATTAAAACCCAATAATCATCATAAAAATTACTGAATAACAGTGAAGAGTAGGACCTTGGGAGGGATGTGTCTTCCTGCCTCCATCCCCTCGCAGTCACTCCAGTGTTCTCTATTGACGAAGTTTACCACTCAGACAGCTGGCAAATGAGGAATGTTTACAGGGTCCTGATTCAACATCACAAAACTTTATCTGCACCTGGTGAACAATCCATCGAAAACTGGTAAACAAATTTCAAATTGCTCATTTGTTAGTATCCCCAAAGTTCTTGTACCATTGGCCATTGAATCTTAGATTCAGATGAGTAAGAGGCATGGCTTTCTTTCAAAAATAATGTTTTTGTAAGTTGGGCCATATAGAGTTTCCAACAAAGATGAGCTTAGAGTTGGCCCACAGAATTTTCAGTCCCACTGGTGGTCTGTTTCCTAATGTCCAAAAGTATGACAAGAATTGAGTTACTAGTAGGTTTCAATCTGTTCTTGTGGGCCCCTGTATACCATTCACCTATCACCAGTCATATGCCCAACAAACCAGCCCTGGAGTCACCAGTTATCTGGTGCTTGGCCTGCAAATAAATATTAATTTTATCAGTGCAAAATATAAAAATGTATCAATGATTTTACTGTAAATCCATAGTTATTAATCTGATTAATCACTTTCTTGGTTTTTAATCCAATCAGAATTTTGTTCATACACTGTCCTCAATTTTTCATGTTGCGTTTTTTTTCTATCGATTCTTCTCTGGTATAGATATTTTACAAAATATAAATTTGTTAATTGAAAGAGATCTACAATCCTGAGTCATCATGACTGTGGTTCAGAGTGACTGGCAAAGGATATAAGGTTAGCCAAGGTCAGATAAACTAGTAAAAATTAACGAATAGTCCTTGGTCAGATAAGGTGATCTTTGTAGTTGAATTGATCAATCATAATGAGGACATGCAAGTTGCAAGAGTTGGGATAGCATGAAATAAAAATGGAAACAAACACATTGAATCAGATCACAAACATTTCAACAAAGCATGGAATCAGTGGTTAAGATCAAGCAAACAACTAGAAACATGAGAGCTTTAGAAGAAAACCAAGTGATGAGGACAGCTTTAATGCAAATTGTTGACAAAAAATATATATATGTTTTCATCAGTTTATTGGCAGTGTCTAGAGCATTAGATGATTTCTCTTGGGGGCAATATTTCATATACTTAGGGAGCCAATTTCTAATTTCAAAAATAAAAATATCTATTTTATTTATTTATTTATTTTTCCATAGGTTATTGGGGTACAAGTGGTATTTGGTTACATGAGTAAGTTCTCTAGTGGTGATCTGTGAGATTTTGGTGCACCCATAACCTGAGCAGTAGACACTGCACCCTATTTGTAGTCTTTTATTCCTCACCCCTCACCCCCTCCCACCCTTACTCACAAGTCCCCAAAGTCCATTGTGTCATTCTTATACCTTTGCATCCTGATAGCTTAATTCCCACATATCAGTGAGAATATATGATGTGTGATTTTCCATTCCTGAATTACTTCACTCAGAATAATAGTTTCCAATCTCATCCAGGCTGCTGTGAATGCTGTTACTTCATTCCTGATTATGGCTGAGTAGTATTCCATCATATATATTTGCATTGGTCCACGATTTTGCAATTGCGAATTATGCTGCTATAAACATGAATGTGCAAGTAACTTTTGTATATAATGACTTATTTTCCTCTGGATAGATACTCAGTAGTGGGATTGCTGGATCAAATGGTAGTTCTACTTTTAGTTCTCTAGGGAATCTCCACACTGTTTTCCATAGTGTTTTTACTACTTTACATGCCTACTAGCAGTGTGGAAGTGTTACCTGATCACCACATCCATGCCAACATCTACTGTTTTGTTTTTTTGATTATGGCCATTCTTGTAGGAGTAAGGTAGCATTGTATTATGTTTGTTTGGTTTTTAGAATTCATGCTTCTTATCCCATCCCATCTTTGTCTTATGTTAGTGACTCTTTTTCCTCTGCATATTCAAATCGTGCTTATTTATAATTTTTATTCTGTCCATTTTCAGTGCCACACACCTATAATTCAAAACTTTGAGAGGCCAAAGTGGAAGGATTGCTTGAGCCCAGGAACAACATAGTGAGAGCGCGTCTCTACAAAAAATTGAAAACATTAGCTGGATATGGTGGCATGAATCTGTGACCTGTTCAGGGGACTGAGGTGAGACAATTGCTTGAGCTGGGAAGGTTGAAGCTGCAATGAGCTATAATCATATCACTGAAAACATACCACTCTGGGCAATACAGCAACACCCTATCTCAAAAAAATAAAAAATAAAAATAAAACACAAACATCTCATTTTGACATTTTTCTCTATCTGCAAATCTTGGCTGCAAATCTTTCTATTGTATATGATTATTTTCTTATATGGTTTTCTTTAGGAAATTTTCAACAGGTATTGATTTATGAACACTTACACTCATGTAAGACCATGTCTTCACGATTTTTTTTAATTGACTCTGCTTTAGTCTAGGAAGATCTCTAGTTCCATTACATTTGTTTTATTTTAGTTTCTTTAAGCAGGAATTCACTGCACTCTAAATTGTATTCTGTACTTCCAGGGACTATGTCTCATTTGGTTTCCTCCCAAAAGTCACTTTTTTTTTTATAGCTTTTACAAGGATCTAATCATAGAATTCCCTCTAATGTTAACACTTGGTGGACATAATGTCTTCATTTTATGCTAGTCTGCATATGTTGATCAATGTCATTTTTTCTTCTGGAAGTATATATTTCTGGAGCAGAAGAAGTGGGAAAAAATTGAATCACTTATAATCATTTCAGTATATTACACTGTATGAAACACTGAAATGTATGTATTTTTGTACATGTAATTTGAATAGTGGTGCATTCTTTTTTAATTAATTATTATTTTTTAAAAATTTTGTATTGCACTGTAGTCAGATATGTCTAAAATAAATACTTTAGAATTTGTTGAGATCTCATCTGTGACCTTGCCTGAAGCCAAGGTCAAAGAAATTTATAAAATTGTGTTAGTCAGTTTTCACACTGCTGATAAAAACATACCCCAGACTGGGTAATTTATAAAGAAAAAGAGGTTTAATAGACTCACAGTTCCACGTGGCTGGGGAGGCCTCACAATCATGGTGGAAGGCAAAAGATGTGTTGTACATGGCATCGTAAATGGCGACAGGCAAGAGAGAAATGAATGCCAGCCGGGAAACGCTAGACGCTTATGAAACCATCAGATCTCATGGAACTCACCCACTATCGCAGGAACAATATGGGGAAAACCGACCCCATGATTCAATTATCTCCCACCAGAACCTCCCATCACACATGGGGATTATTACAATTCAATGAGATTTACATGGGGACACAGAGCCAAACCATGTTAATACTCTCATATACTCCTTCAGGGTTTGGGAGACAAATAGCGCTACTTAACTTTAATGTGCATCCAGAGTCAGGATAACTTTTTCTCCTCTAAAACATACATTAAGGCATTTCCCAGTAGAATTTATGTGGAATGGGAAAAAATAGCAACGTCAGTCTGCTTCTTGCTATAAAATTGAGCCATTTAGGGAAGGTTTTGCTTTCAGTAACTACTTTTCAGGTATGTTGTGACATTGAACATATGTTTGTAAAAGACAGTTTATACTAGTAGTTATTATTTTTATGTAGCTACAATTTAGATGAGCATGTCTTATTCCTTCTCTCTTTCCTCAGAAGACTGTTGCTACACTCTTCTCATAACCATAATATGAGAACACTACATAATTTGGCATGATTAAAAATAGGATAATAACAATTTTTTAAAATCTCTGCAAACTGTGGTTAACCATAATCAGTAATAATGTAAAAAATACAAAAATTACAACAATCTTATGGGATAGTCACAGGGATATTCCAGGCCCTTCTGAAAGCTACAAATTAGCAAAGCACTTTATGATCAAAACTTTTGAGTTAAACAACAAAAAGAGTTGTCTTTATTAGTAAGAAGACTGTCATTCAAACTGCACAAGAAACATCCTCCAGGTTGAGGTATAAACTAAACTTAAAAACATATTAAAACTTTGACACTAAGAGAATTATAGAAAGAGTTTACAACAGAATTTTTAACTCACGTAGATAATTGATATATATATATATTTAAAATTTATTAATTATTATTATTATACCTTAAGTTCTAGGGTACATGTGCATAACGTGCAGGTTTGTTACATATGTATACATGTGCCATGTTGGTGTGCTGCACCCATCAACTTCACTCGTCAGCACCCATCAAATCGTCATTTCCATCAAGTATAACTCCCAATGTAATCCCTCCCTCCTGCACCCTCCCCATGATAGGCCCCAGTGTGTGATGTTCCCCTTCCCGAGTCCAAGTGATCTCATTGTTCAGTTCCCACCTATGAGTGAGAACATGCGGTGTTTGGTTTTCTGTTCTTGTGATAGTTTGCAAAGAATGATGGTTTCCAGCTGCATCCATGTCCCTAGAAAGGACACAAACTCATCCTTTTTTATGGCTGCATAGTATTCCATGGTGTATATGTGCCACATTTTCTTAATCCAGTCTGCCACTGATGGATATTTGGGTTGATTCCAAGTCTTTGCTATTGTGAATAGTGCCGCAATAAACATACGTGTGCATGTGTCTTTATAGCAGCATGATTTATAATCCTTTGGGTATATACCCAGTAATGGGATGGCTGGGTCAGATGGTATTTCTAGTTCTAGATCCTTGAGGAATTGCCATATTGTTTTCCATAATGGTTGAACTAGTTTACAATCCCACCAACAGTGTAAAAGTGTTCCTATTTCTCCACATCCTCTCCAGCACCTGTTGTTTCCTGACTTTTTAATGATTGCCATTCTAACTGGTATGAGATGGTATCTCATGGTAGTTTTGATTTGCATTTCTCTGATGGCCAATGATCATGAGCATTTTTTTCATGTGTCTGTTGGCTGTATGAATGTCTTCTTTTGAGAAATGTCTGTTCATATCCTTGGCCCACTTTTTGATGGGGTTGTTTGTTTTTTTCTTGTAAATTTGTTTGAGTTCTTTGTAGGTTCTGGATATTAGCCCTTTGTCAGATGAGTAGATTGCAAAAATTTTCTCCCATTCTGTAGGTTGTCTGTTTACTCTGATGGTAGTTTCTTTTGCTGTGCAGAAGCTCTTTAGTTTAATTAGATCCCATTTGTCAATTTTGGCTTTTGCCGCCATTGCTTTTGGTGTTTTAGACATGAAGTCCTTGCCCATGCCTATGTCCTGAATGATACTACCTAGGTTTTCTTCTAGGGTTTTTGTGGTATTAGGTCTAACATTTAAGTCTCTAATCCATCTTGAATTAATTTTCGTATAAGGAGTAAGGAAAGGATCCAGTTTCAGCTTTCTACTTATGGCTAGCCAATTTTCCCAGCACCATTTATTAAATAGGGAATCCTTTCCCCATTTCTTGTTTCTCTCAGGTTTGTCAAAGATCAGATGGTTGTAGATGTGTGGTATTATTTCTGAGGACTCTGTTCCCTTCCATTGGTCTATACCTCTGTTTTGGTACTAGTACCATGCTGTTTTCGTTACTGTAGCCTTGTAGTATAGAACTAATATACTACCATGGTAGATACTTTAACATTTTCCACATAAGTCAGAATTATTTTTTTCCAAATCTATCCTACAAAACATGCAACAAAAGATTGGTTCATTGCACAGTGAAACTAGTAAAAATTATCAACCAAAATAACAAACAGACCAATATGAATATAGGTCATAAATGAACAGGCAATTCACATAGAAGACAGCAAAAGTCACTGATGCTTAGGGAAATAAACTTTACGTCAATGAGTCCTTTTTCCAGAGAAGATTTACAACTTAAATGAATCTAAGAAATTTTTTTTTTTGATGAAGTGTAGCTTGGAATAACCTTTTCACATTAAATGTGAAGATACTCTTTGGCTCCATAATTCTATTTTTGATCCCATTTTTCCATTTTTGCTTTGGTTGCCTCTGCTTCTAGGGTATTTCTCAAGAAATTTTTTGCCCAGACCAATGTCCCAGAGAGTTTTCCCAATGTGTCCCTGTATTAGTTTGATAGATTGAGGTCTTATATTTAAGTCTTTAATCCATTTTAATTTGATTTTTTGTGTAAGGTAAGAAGTAGGGATTATATCATTATTCTGTAGATAAATATCTGTTTTCCCCAGAACCATTTATTAAAGAGACTGTCTTTTTTGTAATGTATGTTCTTGGCAACTTTCTCAAAAATGAGTTTACGTGTGTGGATTTGTTTCTGAGTTCTCAATAATGTTCCATTGACTTATGTTTGTCTTTTGATGTCATTACCATGCTGTAAAATATAATAATGCTGTAGTATAATTTGAAGTCAGATAATATGATTCTTCCAGTTTTGTTCTTTTTGCAAATTATCTTTGATTATTCTAGGTCTTTTCTGACTTCACATACATCTTAGGGATTTTTTTTTTTCTATATCTGTGAAGAATGTAATTGGTATTCTGATTGGCATTCTGTCAAATCTGTAGAATGAATGGGAAATATGAGCATTTTAATAAAATTTCTTCTTCTAATTCATGAAAATGAAATATCTTTTTATATTTTGTGTCCTCTTCCATTTCTTGCACCAATGTTTTGTGGTTTTTATTGTAGATATCTTTCAATTTATTGGTTAAGATAAATTTTAGGTATTTAATTTTATTTGTTGATCTTGCAAATGGGATTATATTTTTATTTCTTTTCTAGATTGCTTACTGTTGGTATATAGAAACGCTACTCATTTATGTGTGTCCATTTTGTATGTGCAACTTCATGGAATTTATTTATCAGTTTTACTTTTTTTTTCTTTGGTGAAGCCTTCAGGTTATTTTAAATATAAGACATACCATCTGCAAACAAGGATAATTTTATTTTTTCCTCTCAAATTTCAATGTCCTTTATTTTTTTCACTGGTCTTGTGGCTCTACCTAAGACTTCCAGGACTATGTTGAATGACAGTGGTGACAGTGGGAATCCTTATTGTGTTCCAGATTTAAGAAGAAAGACTTAGTTTTTTCCTGTTCAGTATGATACTAACTGTGGGTCTGTCATAGATGGATTCTATTACGTTGAGGTATGTTTCTTGTATGCTCATTTTGTTGAAGCTTTCATCAGGAAGATATATTAAGCATTATCAAATGCATTTTCAGCATACATTGAAATGTTCATATGGATTTTGTCCTTCAATTGATAAGATGTATTGCACCGATTGATTTGCATATACTTAATTTTCCTAGCATCACTGAGATAAATCTCAATTGGTCATAATGAATGATTTTTATATAATGTGCTATTGAATTGGATTTATTACTATTTTGTTCAGGATTTTTACCCCAATATTTATCAGTGATATTCATCTGTAGTTCTCTCTCTCTCTCTCTCTTTTTTTTTTTCCAATGGGTCTTCTTCTGGTTTTCTGTTAGCCCCAGAGAATGAGTTTGGAAGTGTTCCTGTTATTCTGTTTTGGCAGAGCTTGAAAGGTATTGATATTAGTTTTGCTTTAAAAAAAAAAAAAAAAAAAAAACTTTTTAATGTTTGGAAATATTCAACAGTGAAGTGATTGGGTCCTGGGATTTTCTCTCCTAGGATGTGACTTTTGTTTTGTTACTTGCTATTTTTCTGACCAGGGCAATCAGGCAAGATAAAGAAATAAAGGGTATTTAAATAGGAAAAAAAGTCAAATTATATCTGTTTTCAGAAGACATGATTGTATATTTAGGAAACACCACTATCTCATCCCAAAATCTCCTTAAGCTGATAAGCAACTTCAACAATGTCTCAGCATACAAAATAAATGTGCAAAAATTACAAGTATTCCTATACACTAATAGTAGACAAACAGAGAGCCAAATCATGAGTGAACTCCCATTCACAGTAGTTACAAAGAGAATAAAATACCCTGGAAGGGATGTGAAGGACCTCTTCAAGAAGAACTACAAATCACTGCTCAAGGAAATGAGAGAGGACACAAACAAATGGAAAAACGTTCCATGTTCATGGGTAGGAAGAATCAGTATCATGAAAACGGCCATATTGCCCAAAGTAATTTATAGATTCAATGCTATCCCCATCAAGCTACCATTGACTTTCTTCACATAATTGGAGAAAACTACTTTAAACTTCATATGGAACCAAAAGAAAGCCCACATAGCAAAGACAGTCCTAAGCAAAAAGAACAAAGCTGGAGGCATCATGCTACCTGACTTCAGACTATACTGCAAGGCTACAGTAACTAAAACAGCATGGTGTTGCTAACAAAACAGATATATAGATAAATGGAACAGAACAGAGGCCTCAGAAATAATACCACACATCTGCATCCAACTGATCTTTGACAAACCTGACACAAACAAGCAATGGGGAAGGGATTCCCTATGTAATAAATGGTGTTCAGAAAACTGGCTAGCCATATGCAGAAAACCAAAACCGGGCCCATTCCTTACACCTTATACAAAAATTAACTCAAGATAAATTAAGGACTTAAATATAGGAACTAAATCCATGAAAATCCTAATTCAGGACATAAGCATGGACAGATTTTGGGTCTTTTTATGGTTCAATCTTGATAGACTGCATGCGTATAGGAATTTGTTCATTTCTCCTAGATTTTTGTAAATTTTCAGCATATAGTGGTTCATAGTAGCCACCAATGATCCTTTGAATTTATGCAGTATCAATTATAATGTCTCCTTTTACATATCTGATTCTATTTATCTATGTCTTCCCTCTTCTTTTTAGTCTAGCTAAAGGTTTATCAATTTTGTTTATCTTCTCAAAAAAAAACAACTTTTTGTTTCATGGATATTTTGCACTTTTTTATTTCAAATTATTCTATTTCTGCTCTAATTTTATCCTTTATTTTCTTTCACTAATTTTCTGTTCATTTTGCTTTTGCTTTTCTTATTTTTAAAGAGGCATTGTTAGGTTACTTATTTGAAGTTTTTCTGTTTGGTTGTCAGCACTTACAGGTATCTTTTTAGTACTGCTTTCAATGAATCCCTTAGATTTGGCATCTTATGATTTTATTATATTTTTTGCAAGAAATTTTTTAATTTTTAAAAATTACTGCATTGATCCGATAGTCATTCAAAAACCTATTGTTTAATTTCTATGTTTTTATATGGTTTCCAAAATTTCTCGTTATTGCTTTATAGTTTTATTCCAGGTGTTTAGACAAAATGCTTAGTATTATTTCACTTTTTTTTTCTAAATTTTTAAAAATTTGTTTTGTAACCTAATATATGGTGTCTTCTCAAGAATGATCCGTTCTTCAGCCACCGGATGAAATGTTCTGTAAATATTTGTTAGGTTCATTTGGCTGATTGTGCAGATTTGGTCCCATGTTTGTTTGCTATTTTTTTTTTTTTTTTCTGAGAAATATGTCCAGTGCTGAAAATGGGGTATCAAATTCTTCCATTCTTGTCTTATTAGAGTCTATATCTTTCTTTATCTCTAATAAGATTTACTTTGTATATCTGGGTGACCCAGTGTTGAGTGTATATATATTTTAAATTTTTATGTTGTCTTGCTGAATTGACTACTTTATTAATATATAGTGTACTTCATTGTCTTTCCTATAGTTATTGTCTTGAAATCTATTTTGTCTGATATAAGTATATAGTAACTCCTGCTCTTTTTTTGGTTTCCATTGGCATGAAGTGTATTTTTTCATCTCTTTATTCTCAGTCTATGAGTGTCTTCATAGCTGAAGTATATTTGTTGCATGCAACAGAGCAATGGGTATTGTTTTCTCATTTATCCATTCACTCTATGTCTTGTAATCAGAGAGTTTAATAGTTTACATTCAATGTTATTATTGATAAGTAGAGACCTACTCCTTCCAATTTGTTATAAGTTTTATAATTTTTCTGTGGTCTTAGCTTTTTCTTTCTTTACTCTCTATCTTCCTTTTAATGAAGGTGATTTTCTCTGGTACTATGCTTTAATTTCTTGCTTTTTAATTTATTTTGGTTTCAGTTGTATGTTTTTCTATGTGAGGTTATCATGAGGCTAACAAGTACTATCTTATCACACATTATTTTAAACTGATGACAACTTAACACTGATCACATAAACAAACAAACATGCAAAAAGGAATGAATAGAAACTCTACACATTAACTTGATCTCTCTGATTTTTTAGCTTTTCTTGTTTCTCTGTATGACTTATTGTACTGTCTGTCTTGAAAAGTTGTCATTATCCTTTTTGATTGTTTTATCATTTATCTTTCTTCTCACATCAAAAGTTTACACACCATAATTTCAGTGTTACACAATCCTGCGTTTTCTGTGTGCTTACTATTACCAACGAGTTTTTAACTTCAGATTATTTTTTTCTTGCTTACTAACATGCTTTTATTTCAGCTAGAACTCTCTTTAGCATTTTTTATGCTACATGTCTGCTGTTGATTAACTCTTTAAGCTTTTACTTGTTTGAGAAGGTCTTTATTTCTCTTTCTTGATTAAAGGGTGTTTTTACTAGACATATCATTCTAAAGTAGAAGTTTTATTCTTCAACCCTTTAAAAATATCATGTCACTTTCTCCTGGCTTGTAAGGCTTATTGAAAAGTATGCCAGTAGACTTATTGTAGTTCTATTATATGTTATATTTTCTTTCCTTTTGCTGCTTTTAGGATTTTTTTTCACTCCTGACCTTTGGGAATTTGATGATATTAAATGCCTTGAAGTAGTTTTTTGGGGGGGAGTTAAATCTGTTTGGTTTTCTATAACCTTCTTGAACTTGAATGTTGATACCTTTCTCTAGATTTGGGAGGTTTTCTGATATCCCTTTGAATAAACCCTCTACCTCTGTCTCTTTCTCTAGCTCCTCTTTAAGGCAAATAACTTTTTGATTTGTCATTTTGAGGCTGTTCTCTAAATCTTGTAGATATGAATTACTGCTTTATTGATTTTTTACTCCTTTTTCCTTTTGTCTCCTCTGACTGCATATTTTCAATTAGCCTGTCTTCAAGCATAACAAAGTTATTATTATTATTATTATTATCATCATCATTATTATCTTGGAGACTTGGTCTCATTTTGTTATTCAGGCTGTTTTTCAGTAGTTTGATAATAATTAAGGGCAACCTTGACCTCCTGGGCTCAAGTGGTGCTCCCACTCAGCCTCCTGAGTAGTTCAGACTATAGATTCACACTACCTTTCTTGGCTAATCATTTTATCTTTTTGTAGAGATGAGGTCTCCCTATATTGCCTAGGCTTGTTTAAAATTCCTGGACTCAAATGATCCTCCTCCATTGACTTCCTAAAGGGCTGGGGTTACAGACATGAGCCACCATGTTCATCTGTAATTCTTTCATTTGCTTTATCGATTCTGCTCTTCAGAGACTCTGATGCATTCTTTAGCATGTTGATTACATTTTTCCACTCTAGAATGTCTGCTGGATTCTTTTTTATAATTTCAATCTCTTCTTTAAATGTATCTAATAGAATTCTGAATTCATTCTCTGTGTTATCTTGAATTTCTTTGAGCTTCCTTAAAACAGTTATTTTGATATTTTTTTGAAAGACTATATATCTCTTTCTCAAGGATTGGTCCCTGGTGACTAATTTAATGAGGTTGGTGTTGATGGTTTTAGATGTCCGTTGATGTCTGCAAATTGAAGACTAAGGTATTTATTGTGGTCTTCACGGTCTGAGTTTGTTTCTGCCTGTCTTTCTTAGAATGGCTTTCCATGTATTCAGAGACTTTGGCCCCAAATGCAATAATGCTGTGGTTTTTGCAGACTCATAGAAGTATTGCCTTAGTGATTTTGGATAAGGTCTGCAAACATTCTCTGGATTATCAGGCAGAGACTCTCGCTCTTTTTCACAACTTTCTTCCAAACAAATGGAATTTCTCCCTCTGTGCTGAGCCACCTGAAACTGTGAATGTAGAAATGCCAGCAACCCTGTGGCCATCACCACTGTAACATTGCTAGACTAGATCTGAAGTCAGTACAGGACCTTGTCAAAGCCCATTCCTTTTAGGTTGTCTGTTTGGCCCAGGCCCCAGGTATGTTCAGAGATGCTGTCTGGGAGCCAGAGACTGGAGTCAAGAACGTTGATTCTGCTCTGGCTAAGCTGGCACTCAAAGCACAATACAAAGCCTTTTCCGTCTTTCGTCTCCTTTGCACAGGCAAAGGATCCCCTTATGGTGGCCACCACCACCGGTTTACAGTGGGTTCTGACAGATCACCACTGATGTTCACTATTGTGCTAAACTTCAAACTAAAGATCTGCAGCTAGTGTCACAATCACATGGTAATCTGCACATCAGTAAGGCAGAGGAGCCCTTTTAAATTAATGTAAAAACAAGTATCACAGGAGTTTAATTGTGTTATCTTCTATTAAAATATATTACAATGTATTTTTGGCTCATGTCTGTAATCCCAGCACTTTGGGAGTCTAAGGCAGGCAGATAACTTGAGGTCAGGAGTTCAAGACCAGCCTGGCCAACATGATGAAACCCATGTCCATTAAAAATACAAACATTAGCTGGGCATAATGGCATGTCCCTGTAATCCCAGCTACTTGGAAAGTCGCTTGAATCTGGGAGGCGGAGGTTGCAGTGACCTGAGATAGTGCCATTGCACTCCAGCCTGAGCAATGAGTGAAATTCCACCTAAAGAAAACAAAACAAAAACATAAAACAAATATATTACTCTGTATTTTCTTTCTAAGAAATTTCTCCTTAGCTCTATTAACAATGGAAGGTATCAACATGAAGAAAATAATACTCAATGCTTGCCTAAGAGAAATGAAGATCATTTTATTAATAATTTTTGGTTGTAAATTGGCATATTGCTTATTTCAAAAGCAAAGAGCTCAGGACTCTCTTGGGCTTCCATCCAAAGAATATTTTAGTATATTTGCAAACAACTTTGTTGGTTGGTTAAATTATGCTGGTCAGGTAACAGTTCATGCACCATGAGAAGAATTATTCTTTATCATCTACTCATTTTCTGATCCAATTTTGTTTCATGCTTTTACTTGTGATCACTGATAATGCATTTAAACCATAAGTATTAGAATCATATTGATTTTTTCAGGATACTAGACAGCTCTACTTGTCAAAAGAAAGAATCAACCTACCGATGTCTCTGAAATTTCTTTACTGCTTCCAGTTAGAAGTATATGTGAAAATTTTCTTTTCCTGTATGATGCTGCACCTTGGTAATAGAGAGAATTTTACCTTCACAAGAAAGATAAGATTTTGCACAAAATTTAGGTGGAGATGGGGTTTTTATTTTCTCTAAGATCAATAGTCAAAAGTCTCACAGAAGAAACATCGATCTTACTTCCTGATGTGGTTTGGCTGTGTCACCACCCAAATCTCATCTTAAATTGTAGCTTCCATAATTCCCTCATGCCATGGAGGAAACCTGGTGGGAGGTAATTGGATCATGGGAGTGGATCTTCCCCTGCTGTTCTTATGACAGTGAATAAGTCTTATGAGATCTGATAGTTTTATAAGTGGGAGATCCCTTGCACACCTTATATTGCCTGCTACCAGGTAAGATGTGCATTTGCTCCTCCTTTGCCTTCAGGCATGATTGTGAGGCCTCCCTAGCCATGTGAAACTGTGCATCAATTACACCTCTTTCCTTTGTAAATTACCTTTTCTCAGGTATGTCTTTATTAGTAGCATGAAAACAGACTAATACATTTTCAAAACCCCTGCTCAAGTTCACAGAAATCAGTACTGTAATCCTTGTGGCCACTCTACTAATTGGAAAGGTAGATTGACTAACAGTGCCCTTTCCAGATGTAAGTTAAAGCATTGTACACAGAAAATAGCTGGGACCAGCTTAAAGTGAAAATTTAAGCTGGACCTTTGCCATAAAATCTTAGCCAATTCCTATATCTCGAATGGTATTGCCTAGGTTATCTTCCAGCCTATTTACAGTTTTAGGTTTTACATTTATCTTTCTTCCATCTTGAGTTGATGTTTGTATATAGTGAAAGAAAGTGTCCCCATTTCATTCTTCTGCATATAGCTAACCAATTATCCCAACATCAATTATTTAATAGACAATAATTTCCCAATTGCTTGTTTTTGTCAGTTTTGTTAAAGATCAGATGGATGTCGGTTTGAAACATTACTTGTGGACTCCCTATTCTGATCCACTCGTTTAATGTGCCTGTTTTGGTACTAGTAGCATTCTCTTTTGGTTACTATAGTCCAGTAGTGTAGCTGAAACTAAGGCAATGCGATGCCTCCAGCTTTGTTCTTTTTACTTGGAATTGCCTTGGCTATTTGGGCTCTTTTTGGTTCCATATAAATTTGAAAACAGCTTTTCTTTTTCTAATTCTGTGAAGAATGCCATTGGTAGTTTGATGGAAATAATATTGAATCTGGTAAACTGCTTTGGGGAGTATGGCCATTTTAACGATACTGATTCTTCTTATCCATGAGTGAGATGTTTTTCCACTTGTTTGTGTCTTCTGTGATTTCCTTGCAGAGTGCTTTGTGGTTCTCGAAAAGATCTTCCACATACCTGGTTAGCTGTATTCCTAAGTATTTCATTCTTTTAGTGTCAATTTTGAATGTAATTATGTACCTGATTTGGCTCTCAACCTTAAGGCTGTTGGCATATAGAAATTATACTGGTTTTGAACTTGGGTTTTGTATCCTGAGACTTTGTGAAGTTGTTTCTCAGAACAAGAAACTTTTAGGCAAAGACTGTGGTTTTCTAGATATAGAATCACGTCATCTGCAAACATGGAGAGTTTGACTTTCTTCTTTCTATTTGGATGCCCTATATTTATTTCCTTTGTCTGATAGCTCTAGCTGGGACTTCCAGTACCATGTTAAATAAGAGGGGTGAGAGAGGGCATCCTTGTCTTGTGCCAGTTTTCAAAGGGAATGCTTCCAACTTTTGCCAATTCCATGTTACGGTGACAGTCGTTTTGTTATAGAAGGCTTTTATTATTTTGATGTATGTTCCTTCAATGCTTGTTTTTATTGAGGGCTTTTAACATGATGAGATGTTGAATTTTATTGAAAGTCTTTTCTGCATCTATTGAAATAATCATGTGTTTTTCTGTGTTTAGTTCTGTTTATGAGAAGAACCATATTTATTGATTTCCATAAGTTGAATCAACCTTGTACCGCATGAATAAAGCTTACTTGATTATGGTGGATTAGATTTTTGATATGCTTGTGTATTTAGTTTATTGGTATTTTATTAAGGATTTTTGCATTTATGTTCATCAAGGATATTGGGATGAGGTTTTCGTTTTTTTATGTCTCTTCCAGGTTTTGGTATCAGGATGATGCTGTCTTCATATAATGAGTTGGGAAGCAATACCTCTTTCTCATTTTTTTGGAACAGTTTAGAGAAATTGTGGAATCATCTTTTCTCTATACATCTGGTAGAATTTGACTGTGACTCTACCTGGTCCTGGGCTATTTTTGATTGGCAGACTTTTTATTACTTATCAATTTCAGAACTTGCTGTTAGTCTGTTTAGGGATTTAATTTCTTCCACGTTCAGTCTTAGTAGGCTGAATGTGTCTATGAATTTATCTATTTCCTCTGGATTTTGTAATTTGTGTGCCTGGAGTATTGTTTTCATTTTAGGCTCTGATTTTTGCTTTGTTTTGTTTTTCTATGTAGTTGGTGGGAAAATCCCCTTTGTCATTTGCAATTATGATTATTTGGGTATTCTCTCTTTTTTCATTTCTTTTTACTCTAGCTAGAAGTGTATTTTTCTTCTAATTCTTACAAAGATTTAACTTCTGGATTCATTGATTTTTTTGTTTGTTTTTTTGTATCTCAATTTTCTTCAGTACAGCTGTGACTGATTTTTTTTTTTTTTTCTTTTGATATCTTTGGGGTTGATTTGCTCTTGCTTCCCTAGTTCTTCTAGTTGTGATGCTAGTTTGCTAATTTGAAATACTTTAAAATGTTTCATGTGGGCATTCAATGCTATCAACTTCCCTCTAAAACTGTTTAACTGTGTTCTGGAGAATCTGGTATTTTATATCTTTGTTCTCCTTAGTTTCAAAGAATTTCTTTATTTCTGCCAAAGTCATTCAGTAGTAATTATTTTATTTTATTTTATTTTACATGTAATTGTATGGTTTTGAAAATTTTTTTACTATTAATTTCTATTACTATTGTGCTTGGTCTATAAGAATGGTTGTTATGAATTTTTTTTTGTTTGAATTTGCTGATTATTGTATTTTGTCTGATTATGTGGTTAATTTTGAAGTATGAGCTACATGGCTATGAGAAGAATGTGTATTCTGTTGGTTTGGGTGAAGACTTCTGTAGATGTCTATTAGGTCCATTTGGTCAAGTTTTGAGTTCTGGTCATGAATATCTTTGTCAATTTTCTGCCTTGATGATCTGTCTAATATTGTCAGTGGGGTATTGAGGTCTCCCACTATTATTGTATAGGAATCTCAGTCTCTTCATAGATTTAAAATAACTTGCTTTACAAATCTGCGTGCTCTATTGTTGGGTGCATACATATTTAAGATATGTTCTCTTGTTTAATTGAATCTTTACCATTATATAATGCTCTTCTTTGCCTTTATTAAAATCCATTTGATCTGTAATTAGAATTACAAGCCCTGCTTTTTTCTGTTTTGTATTTGTTTGATAGCTTTTTCTCCATCCCTTTATTTTGAGCCTATGGATGTCATAGCATGAGACATGCATCTCTTGAAGATAGCATAATACTGGGTCTTGCTTCTTTATCCAGCTTGTCACTCTGTGCCTTTTGAGGGGCCCTTAGCCTATTTATATTGAAGGTTAATATTGATATGTGCAGATTTGATCCTGCTATTGTATTGTTAGCTCATTATAATGCAGAACAATTTGTGTGGTTACTTTATAGTGTCAGTAATCTCAGTACTTACATATGCTTTTGTAGTGTTTGGTAACCATCTTTCCTTTCCATATTCATCACTTCTTTCTGGATCTTTTTAAAGTCAGGTTTAGTGGTAAATTCTCTAAGAATTTACTTATCTGAAAAGATTCTTATTTCTCCTTCATTATGCATCAATATGGCTGGATATGAAATCTTGCTTGGAAATTTCCTTCTTGAAGAATGCTGAATATATGTTCCCAATCTCTTTTGGCTTATAGATTTTCTGTTTAAAAGTCTGCTGTTAGCCTGAAGAGGTTCCCTTTGTAGGTGAACAGTCTCTTCTCTCTAGCCACCTTTCATATTTTTAAAATTTCATTTCAACCTTGGAGAATCTGATGATTATGTGTCTTGGGGATGGGTGTCTTTTTGCATACTTGCAGGTGTTCTCTGCATTTCTTGAATTTGAATGTTGGCCTCTCTAGTTAGTTTGGGACAGTTTTATGATGATATCCTGAAATATAGTTACCAAGTTGCTTTCTCCCTGTCTCCATCAGTGATGACAATGAGTCATATATTTTGTCTCCTTACATAATTCTATATTTCTCAGATATTGTTTATTTTTATTTATTTTTGCCTGACTGAGTTATTTCAAAAGCCTATCATTAAGTTCTAAGATCCTTTCCTCAGTGTAGCTTATTCTGTCCTTAGTATTTGTGATTGCATTATGCAATTGTTGTAGTGTGTTTTTCAGCTCTAACAGATCTGTTTCCTTCTCTTCTATCATGATTATTTCATCTTTCAGCTCCTGTATTGTTTTATTGTGATTCTTAGCTTTGTTGAATTGGGTTTTGACATTCTCCTGAATCTCAATGATCTTTATATCTATCCATATCTTAAATTCGATTTCTATGATTTTAGCCATTTCAGCCTGGTTAATAAACTTTGCTGGAGAACTAGTGCAGTCATTTGGAAAGAAGAAGGTACTCTCACTTTGTGAGTTGTCAGACTTGTTGCACTTATTCCTTCTCATTTGTGTGAACTAATATTCCTTTATTATTTGAAGTTGCTCTCCTTTGTATTGAATATTTTGTTTTTTTCTTCTGTGAGTGATTATGATATTACATGGGTTTAGTTGACTGGCTTCAATTCTAGTCCACTGCTGGGTTTGGAATAGTGGACTGTTTGTGTTTTGTCTCCAATTACAATCTCCATATCCTTGTTTCTATTGTTGATTGTTCCAGTCCATGGGATTTTCTCAGGTAGGGGCCACTGTTGGCAGACAAGCTATATCCTTGACAGGCAAGCCCTGGAGTGTTGTCTTTATGCTTTCTGGGGCAGTCCAGGGTTACACCTGTCAGTAGAATTAATATGGAAAGGGGGATACTGATTGGAAGCTCTAAACAGTTATGGCCCATCTGACTATTGGAGGTAGGGGTGAGTGTAGTTGTCTACCCTATAGTCTGGGTGTTTCCAAGGCAATAGCAGAGTGTGCTGCCCAGCAAATTCAGATAGCAGTAGAACTATTGGGCAGAAAGCTCTAGCAGGTTTGGCTTACCTGGCTATCAGCAGCAGTAATTCTGGGGGACACCTGCCCTCCTGTATGAGTGTTTCCTGGGACAACAAGAGGCTGTACCTACTGCTTGAATTCCCACAGAAGCAGGATCAGTGTGTCAGAATCTCTAACATGTATTGCCCACCTGACTACTAGAGATGGAGGTGAGCAACCTCATACAATCTTTCACCTAGGTGTTTCCCGGATCAGTGGAATGCTGCATGCTCTAACTGAGTACACACAGATGCAGGGATACTGGGTCAGAAGTTCTAGAGGCATTACTCACCTGGCTATAATTGATGGGGTTTAGTGAGGTCACATGCCCTGTCATCTGGGTGTTTCCTGGGACATGAGGAGACTATGCACTCCAGCTCAGTTTACACTAAAATGTGACCAGTGGGTTGGAATCTTGAGTAAGCATTGCTCACTTGGTTACTAGTAGTTGGGTTGGTGGAGTAGCCAGCCAAGTTTGGGCCAAAGCAGGACAGCTAGGCTGGAAAATGGTGCTAAGCCCCTTCCAGCAAAGGGACTAATCTTACTGCTCCCAGGCACTACAACTGTGTCTTCTATTTTACCTGTGACATCATTGTTTGTCTTCTCTTGGGCTCAAAGCTTATACGATCTCCTTGTAAGTTCACCTGGAAAAATATTTCAGTGGCTCTCTGCCTCAAACAAGAAGCACACTGCAGGAGTGCTGGGGAGAGGGAAAGAGAGATTTCCACATTCCTATTCTTGTGCAGGTCCCTATGGAGAGCATGAATCCCCCTCAGAGCTGTCACTCACTCTTCCTTTCTCATGTTGGAGAGGTTTTCCTTGCTCTGCTCTAAGCCTAGACAGGTCAGTGCTCAGCTTTGCTCCTCTCTGCTCTCTGTGTTCCACTGCTGCTTTGATGGATCCCGACATGGTTTCTCAAATGATTCACTTGCAGAGTCAGGGTTCACTAACCCTTTTGTTTCCCGTTCCTGAGGGCAACACACATGAGCTGCTTGTAGTTCATCATCTTGACCCTGACCTTGAATCCTTATCTCATTCTCATCCATTCCATAAAGTAGGTCATCTCAAAAATAAAACACGTATCACTTATGGTGTAAGTAATGGGATCTATAAAGCTCTTTATCATAGGTCTGTATGGTGTGAGTTACCATATTTGCTCATCAGCTTAATGGCATCATTCACTTAAAGGTCAAAGGCACAGCTGTGGAGATGAATGTAAACACAATGACAAGAGTGAATTTTTTATATCTTAAAAGCAGTCACTAATAAACCTCCAAATAAGTACCACTGTTTATAAATTCTAACCTACTGATGAAGGATATTTTCTTGACCCCTTTGTGGGACTCATGACAGTGGTGTCTCATTTACTCAGCCTGTCATTGTACCCCTTGCAGGAGGGAGTGTGCAAGCAAACAAGTGCAGGAACCGGGAATGAGCAAATGCAGGAACTGGACAACCACTTTCGGACACTGACCGGAACAAACTCTATTTACTCAGCTTGCCTGGCTCAACCCATTGTGGGAAGGAGCACCTAGGCAAGCGAGTATGGGGTCTGGCCAGCTGCTTTTGGGTGCCAGCATGAGCACACTCTGTGCGGGCCCCAAGGCAGCATCCAGGTAGAGATGCCTGTGACTCCCTGAAGCTCCAGAAGGTGTGTTACAGTGCTCTTTCAGCTCAGCCATCTGTGGACAGCTTAGGTGTTAACAGCTAAGTGAGCCCTTTGCCTCATCATGTGGGGCAGCTGCCCTCCACCAGCAAGAGCAAAGGGCTAGTGTGACAACCTTTTTGGGGGGATTATCCACATCAATGGATTAGTACTATCTATGGATTTTTAAATAAAATTTTAAACATAATTTTATTTAATTTAGCTGAAAGATATTGAAATGGAACTCTAATCTCTACTGAAATTTTAGATATATATCTTTATATATTGTTTTTCTCTCTGACAGATGTCTCTAAGATTAAGAAATAGTATGATATATGTATGTATAGTTTTAGTCATTATTTTTAACCATGCATTTTAATTTTAGCTATTAGCTAAACTTCTGCCATGGAAGTAATTTCATCCCCAATTTATATGATTTATATCATAATTATAACTTGTCAATAGTTCTGACATTTATTTGCTTCACATTTCTTTGGTCTTTTTGCTATATTTGAAGGAATTCAATGTACACCATTGAATTAGAGATTATTCCAGAATGTTTTTAATTTTTCTGGTTTGAATATGTCACACAGAATTTGCTTTCGATAAAGACTCATGGATATTAATTCTCTGAGATCAACTTTGGTAATATTTACTTATGTGAGAATGAACAAAATCTAAATCTTAGTATCATGTACTTAGCTCTCACTTTCTTCCCTTCATAACTGTGTAAATAATTTTCAGTCTTCTAGCTTTAAATGTTACTAAATAACTTTTGAGGTCTGTCAAATTATTACCTTTTTAAAAAAGTTTCCATTTTGACTAGAAAAAAATCATTATATTTTAAACTCAGAAGCTTAATTTTAATATATTTTTATAAATTGTATACATTTTCCCAGCTAATAGTGTGTCTTTATAACACAGCTATTCCAAGATTTAAAGTATTCATTTTTTAATTTTAGAAATTAACTTTTATTTGATTATTAGGATAACTTTCAGTTCCATTTTTTTCTCTACTTTGGGGACATCAGATTTCAGTTGTCACTACCTTAAAATATTTTGATCATCCTCATTCTGTATTATTTTCTAATTGTTTTAATTAATTTTTACTATTCTTAGCTCATTGAGATTGCCTTAAATAATTTCAATTAGTAAATTCACTTTAATGTCATAAGCATTGCTTTCTGTTTCTAATTTATTTATCAATTCTTTCAGGTGCTATTTCTCAAAAATTAATTTAACATCTCACCTATCTCTTTTATCATTTTGTTTCATAATTGGATTTTTGATCTAGTATTTCTTACCCACATATTCTTATTTTATTTCAAATATTCTCTTTTGGGGAGTCACATATTGTCTTAACCTGCTTCTGCTGCTATAAAACAAAAAATGATGGAGATTCATCAATCTATAAAGAAGTGAAATTTATTTTCACACATTTCTGGAAGCTGGAAAGTCCTAGATCAAGACACCAGGAGTTTCGGCATCGACTGAAGGCCATAGAGGGTGCCTTCTTTGTGTTCTCACAGGGCAGAAAAGATGGAAGATAAATAGTGGGCCAATGTTGTGTTCTTACATGGCAAAGAGTGGAAGAGAAGAAGCCCCTTCTTCCAAGTCCTTTTATAAGGCTCCTACTTTCATTCATGAAGGTTCTGCCCTCATGACCTCACCACCTCTTAAAGGCCCATCTCTTAATAGTAAGACATTGGCAAATAAGTTTCAATATATGAATTTTGGAGAGCACGTTCAGACCATAGCATATGTTATGCTTGATTATCTTCTTCATCTGTCATTTAGAAAAAAAAAATAATACTGTGTAAATGGTTATCAGCTCCTTTTTTTTTTTTTATGCTTTCTCAGTATTTGCTCTGAATTTGAATAAGTGCCTTAAGCTTGTTTCTAGGCTATCTGAGACAATTATTTTATTTAGTGTCCAAACTTGAAAGATAGGTATAATACTTCATTTATTTTTGAAGCCTGGCATTTGAGAGGAAGGGGAGAAGGCAAACTCAAATGGGATTCTGTGCAGCGTGTATTTTTAGTGGAAGTAGTCTACATAAAACTATCTTTTCAAAGCCCTTGTACCATGATTTCTGGACAAAGGGAAAAATACATTCATTTCCAAATAGGAATACTCACAACACTTGGCTTAAATTCAATCCTAAAGAGTCAGACTTGGTTGTCTCTTTTCCCCTCTCAATTATTCCAGTCAATTGACTTTTTAAAATATATGCATGGATAATAACAGTTTACTGGATTGTATTGAAATTGTCAGCTTAGGAGCTAGATAGGTACTTAGGAACTTCAGGGAAGTGTGTTAACAAAACATCATGAGATATGAGGAAGAAGAAAAAGGAGAGAATTATTTGTTACAAAGGGTTACAATCTGCAGGCTAGGAAACAGAGTCTCCAGCTAATACCAAAAGTGTATGATTCAGAAATAAAAAATAGAGGCTGGGCTTTATGCCTAACAGGACCCAACCAGTTATTCATACATATTCAGTAGGATATATAATAATCCTAGGAATATTAATGAAGAAGACCAAACACATGTATGGTGAACAAATATGTATGCTAATCCCATGTCCACTTTGGCAAGGAGACGTAACCTTAACATGAACTGAAACTTGTCTGTTTACATCAAAAAGTCAATCAGAGGGCATAAAAGCGCCTTGTGCACAGTCATCGTGGGCTGGTCAGAACCAGCCTGTGGTCAGTCTTTATTGCTTAGGAAAGAATGCTTTGTAAGTCCGGTCAGCTGTCCTAGAGAAGCCACAGTAAAGGAGGGGAGTCTAGTCATGACGTTAGACAGTCTGTCAACGTTGGTGGAAAAATCTTTCAGTCATTTTTTTTTTTTTTTTTTCAGGAACTGGTGTCTGCTGAATTATTAGAACATAAAGTCCTGTGACAGTTATAGGGAAGGGGAGCAATGAGGTGTGACTAATTTCCTGCCTTGCCAAAACCACTGAATCTGCCTGGGGTCTCTTTGCTGGTGAGTTTGTTTTGTTTTGCCTGAGAGCTTAGGGGTTTTATTTTATTCACAGGTTTATTCCCATAATAATTCAGCTTTAGGATGTTACTATTCCCAGTAATGTTGGCAGAGGTAAGAAAATAAACTAGAAACTATGACTTATCAGGAGAAGAAACTCTCCATTAACCCTAGGTTGGAAAGGACAAGTAAAAGAAGTGACATTTTAGAGTTCCTTAAGAAATGGAACTGTGGAAACAAGATAACATGGTAAGAGATGGGGTTGCAAAGAGATACAGCCACTGAAAACAAGGCGAGGCCAAGGTAGAGAAAGAGCAGGTAAGATAGGAGCTGCTTTCTCTCCTCCTTCTCTTTGATGTTCTGCAGTTATCTCTCTTTGTCTGAATATCATTAGAAGACCAGCTTGCAAAAGTTCCTGGGTAATGCAAACTGGATTAGTCAGTGTAACTGCAGGATATACATGGATACACACACACAGTCACACACACACACACACACACAGAGAGAGAGAGAAAGAGAGATATGAGTCACATGTGGAAAATCTCATCCCTGACAAAGCAGACGCCAGGTCACATCAGCGAGAGTGCTTTTGCACAGCTCTTATAAAATCATCCTTAGAGTTAACCAGGAGGTTGAAGTTGGTTGTTTAATTTATTTTGTTTGTAAATATTGCATGTGTCCCTTATTCTCTGGCAGCGCTTCCTCTGGCCAAAGTTCTTTAGCTGGTAGAATTATCCAAAATTTCATCATTTTCAAATCAATGTAATTAAGACAATGTTTTGTCTTAATGATTTGCCATTAATTTTCACTGATTTTTATTATTGAATACCAAGGTATTAAGATATGTTATTGTAAAATGCAGACATTAGATATAATTTAGACTATACCCAACACATTTTAGCATCCTAGTATATCTTTGGTATTTTGGATCAATAACCACAGCCAGGAGAGTAATGGCTTCTCTGGCCAAAATAAAAAACACAGTAGCTCAGAATAATCAAGCAGCACTCTCAGCTTCCAATCTAAGTAAACTGCGGCCAAATCCCTAGCTAATACAAATTCCATATTCCCATATTTGGATCCCATATTCCTCTGTTGTGATTGACAACCTTCAAATTGCCACAAGGTTGCATTAATAAAAAAAAAAGTCTATGAAAAATAATAGAGCATACTTTTGAGAGAATCCATTCCCTTTTTAAATTCCTTGAATTCTAGACCCATGTACTTAAACTAAAATATGGAAAATATCAACTATCAGATTCTAATTTAAAGCACACACTGCATTTTTAAGACCATAAAATCAGTTTTTTCTCTCAGGTAAGAACCTCAGGATCTTCATTAGATAATGGGGAATTTTAGAAAATCAGCACATTTCATAGACATTAGAACTTGTTGCATTTCTTTTGCTGTGAATGTATTTCCTGTTCATACTCAATGTTGAGATTAATATCATGATTTGATTATGGGTCCTTCATGTTCACAGATTTTGATGCCACCAGAAATAACAAAGAGAAGATGTGGAAAATTCTGTTTTTTTTTTTTTTTAAGCGTGTGTCTATGAAATAAAGAATGAATGCTGTATGATGAAAGGTGTGTATGTGATGTACCTGTGTCTGGCTAGAATCTTAGGGAATGATGCCATGCTGAGGAGGGGTCAGGTTGACATCTGCTATTAACATTTTGAGCATGTAGCAGCTGTAGTAGCCAGATCAGCCTTGGTGGGATAAAGTCCATGTCATAAACTTATATATAGTCTCTGTCCTAGACAGCATGGCTCCTTTTCAAAAATAAACTTTACAATCAAATTCTGGAGGTCTGAAGGAAAAGACTGAGTTCCATAGGACTACTTATCAATCCACCTTATTGCTGAGGCAGTTCCTAGAGTGCATGTCTTCTAAGTGATTTCTGCCAATTACAAGAGGTTAACCCACATATGTCTACCTCAAATATTCTTTCCATTAACTTTTCACTGAGATTATTTCCATATCCTTAAAAACTAGTCAGTTCATTAGGTACTACCTATGATTCTGTAGAGCTGTAACACAGGCCATTCTCTGCTCCTCCCCCTCCCAAAAAATACAGTTATTTAGATGTCCTCCTTGATATTCTGCCCATTAGAAGGATTTTGCTTAAAGATTTTTTAAGAGACACTCCTGAGTGGGACTGTAAGCCTGTATTTTGTTCTATTAAATTAGAAATTACCCCATGAATCTCTAGGCAGGCTTATTGAGATTGGTTTAAATATATTGTTCAGTTCCATGAGAGACTTATCCATTTACTAAAGTGATTTACTTGTTTTTCTGAAATTTCTCAGTCCTTTTCTTATATTTGTATGTCCATTAACAGTAGAATACTGCTGTTAATATTCAGTTATATATTTTTTTTTTCTCTCACAACAGAACAGCCATCTCAGGTAGCATAGGTTCTTGGTGCCCATGGACAAATATTAATAGTAAGTATCCACCAGAACTTGAGAGTCAATCAGAGACTGTTTTTCTAATGGAGAAGATATTTCAGGAAAATGGGTGACAGCTTTGCTCCAAAATGCCGAGATTATCTTACTATATTTTGTTAAAGGTTTATTTAACTTTGGCCTCTATGACAGACAAAGGAAGAAAACTTGGAATTTCTGAGTTATAAGATGAATGTCACAAGGTGTCTGTAGGCAACATAATCATCTATCTATGTATCTGTGTATTCATGTAGCTATCTATCTATCCATCCATTTATCTATTATCTGTCTGTCTGTCTGTCTATCTACCTATCTAGTCTATTTCTCTATTTCTCTATCCATCTATCTATCATCTATCTATCTGTCTGTCTATATATCTATCTCATCACACACACACGTTCAATGCATGTATAAGATATATAGGATATATGGGTGTGTACACATAGGATATCTACTTCATATATTCAAAAAAGATGAAGCAGTATCATCGTAGGCTGTTCATACGTTTTATTCTGAAAAGTAATGTGAGCAATTAGGCAATGCCACAGTTACCTGTAAGTTGAAACACTCTACAATTTTGATCCTGTAGCTGGATTTGGTACTTTTCCAAATCAAGTATTTTGTAGTTAATATAACCCAACTAGCCTCTACCATCATTGGTGCCTATTATTTCCACTGAAATTGTGGATCCCAATTTTATTGCAGCGTCTTTCACTTTATCTCTACCCTACAGAAGAAAAACACAATGGAGATTTTCAAGGATATTGATATGTTCAGCATGAATGCATTTTTTAATGCCACTGAGATGGTGAAATGGATTCTGAACATATTGCACATAATATATATCCTCTAACATTCCCATTTCCCTCTGCCTATAGGTGATTTTCACATAGAATATCAATAATGTTATCAAATTTCAACTTCATTTACTTTAAGCTATGTTAAATCCAGGCTTTAATTATTCAACCAAATGCCTGATAATGACATAATTAACTATTTGGACCAACACATTAACCTCAAAGTAGTGGATACATGCATCTTTATAAAAAGTTGGCCTGATAAAATGTTATTTTAATAGTTTCTATTTGAGATGAAAAATGAGCTTCTTGTTCAGTCCATCAAAGTGACAAAATTGTGCCTCATGCTGCTGTATATGTGTGTGGACTTTGCAATTCTCTTCTTGAAGTGAAGCATTGAGAAGTGGTAGAGTTAGATCTTATGGAAACTGTGGATTCCCTTGCTAGAACATTATTCCATGCTAAGTTCTTACAAAGTCTTACACAACACAAAATTAGTGTTTTCAGAAAGACAAGGAGGGTATCATTGAGCTCATAAAAGAAGTTCAAGGAGTTTTAGGAGTACAAGTTTCTAAGTTGTCTGTGTCTGCTGAAATATCCCTCTCTAAATCTCAGGGTTTCACTCATTTCTACTAAGTTTTCTGATATAACATGAGGCAAATTAAAGACATCTATGAGCTTGTATGTTGAAGAATCATTTCAATTCACCACTGCAATTAGATTTGGGGCCTGATAGTCATGATTTCAATTTAGCTACATGATATTGGATATTATTTACAACTTCCTTCCATAGAGGTTGTTTTCTCTTCTTTCATGAGTCATAAATTCAAAGCCCTAAACTAATCTTTTCTTTTCTATCTATGTATTTTCCAACTTAGAAACATTCATTCCGTGTGGATCTTTGATCAGCATTAAAACAAGTAAGTTTCAAATTTGATCTCACAAAACTTGCTCACAATAAACATGTTAGAACATATTGCAAACAGTGTTAATTTGAATTTGAAGAGTCATGAATACTGTTGCATAAGACACATAACTAGTGTTCTAATTTTTCATAAGAAACATCTGTGTATCAATTAAGGCTGAGAACAACCTCAGAGTCAGACAAGATTTGAGCCATTTGAAGCCTTCTGAGCTTTCCCAGTCTCTGATAACCAGCCAATAATTAAGTGTTGATCTTTAAGTCTTCTGGAATCTAGGTAGCCTAAATAAAATCAGTCTCAAACATGAGAAGTCCCAGTATTTACATGATAAAAAATATTTTCTATCAATCTCTATATGTCATTTTGCAATGTCTTCATAATATGCTGTATTAGATGACACAGCTGGGCAAATAACCTACATTCACCAAATTTATAGATGTTTTGCATTCATTGATGTGATCCTGAGCGTGAAAAGAATCAAGAAAAAAAATTCCATACACTGGTTATACCTGAGAAGCATCTGAGCTGAACTTTAAATTATAGGCTACAACTTGAAAATACTGAAATAAACTAATTTTTGCAACAACTTCTTTTAAAGCCATTGAAACATAAGCATTTAAAATTTGTTTGTATAATTCCCATAATTTTCTTCCCAAATTTAACTACTGTGTTCATCTTGTCACTTTTTTATTTAGCTATACATCAATCAGTAAAATAAAGATAGAGAATGTAGGGACCGATCTCATTTGTCTCCACATTCTTTGTACCTAGAGATCATCTGGGCACAAAGAACAAATTTGATACATATTGACTGAACGAATGAATAAATAAAAACACTTACATTTACTAGATAGAAACAGACTGTCATACCTGATAAAGAGGAGAGAACAAGTAAAAAATATGAGAAAATGGTGAGGCTATAGTGAGTCATAAATCAAAATAAGAATTTTAGTAGATAGAGTAAAATAGTATTGAATTCAAGATTGTGTCAATAAAATGAGTGAAAATTTTTTTGAAATCTGACTTGAAGACATTTTTTGCTTATTCTGGTATGTTTGCAATTTCAATGAAATGGCAGCAACACAAAATGAATGACACAATAGAAAGTAAGGAAAGAAGATGAAATGCATAAAACACCTCCCATAAAAGTAAGTTGTGAATGGAAAATAAAAGAAAATAACATGAAACTTGAATGGTTCTAAGATCCAAGAAACTTAAAGATAAGCCATCAAAATCAATACCAACCTGAAGACATAACATCAAGATGCGGCATCAAGATCAAGACCCAGTATGTTGTAGTATTGTTTTATGTTAAATGCTTGATGCTATTCTAAGTGCAATGTATTAACTCAATACATGCTTAAACATCATTAAAAATCATATTAGTTTTAGACAAATTTTACCAATAAGAGAGTGGAAACAAGTAGATCATATAATTTTACAATGCTGTGTTTGTTGGTAGTGATTAGGGAACAATTTACCTTAAACTGATGGAGCCCAGAGTCAGTACTATTGAAAATAAATTATCTACTTCTGATTTTAAATGGGAAAGAATTATTATGGAAGGGAAGTTACGGATACAGAAAAAAGTCAGGAGGGTTACGAGGTAAGGTGAATATCTCCAGAAGACTGGCCTTAATAGAAGTGAAACTTGGCACAGAAATTCATTTAATGGAAGGGGAGGAGTAGAAAAGGATGATTATACTTGTAGGTAAGATTGTAACATTAGGTTAGAAGTAAGCAGTTTGATTCCTTATAAAGATAAGGAAGATTCTTATATGTTTCATGTTTTCTTCAAGTTCTATGCAGGTATTAGTGTTTTAAACTCAAGCTATGTACTACCTATGCTCTTATTTATATTAAGAAATGTATTATTCATCTTATCTGTCATTACATTCCACCTGAAAGCAGTACTAAAAAATTCACAGCCTTCTTGTGTACTCTGCTTCTCTTCTTTGCCCTGCAGTCACCTCCTCTCTTGTTTTACTGAGTATATCAAAGTTTTGTAAATCATTCCATATTTCACCCTCTCCAAAAAGGACTGTACTCCTCTTTTTCCATATACAGCTATTCTCACATGGTGATGGGAAATAGTAAATGTGTAGGGGCTCTGCAAACAGTAGAATTATTTTAGATTTCCAGCTCCAGATATAGGAACCAAATATTCATGAAAGTAAAGAAATACTTTTCACATAATGTTGTCTCTCATCTTATCCTCAAAATATGAATGCAATATCATATCCCCTTCAGTGAAAATCTTGAGGTTTCTTGTTAAAAATTAACACTAAGTTTTAAAAGCTCTAGCACCTTAACTTTTTATCTTTCTAATTACATTGTCTTCTATGTGTTTTTCTGGTTATAACTGTTGTTCCTACCAGTTAATTGTTGGAAAAGCAAATGAAATATTTACACAGACCATGGAATGACAAATACTACTACAACAGAAACTAGAAAGTGGAAGTCTTTATAACTTACTTAGGAAGTATGCATTCGGCTGATAAATGTCGACATGTTACTCAAATGGCAGAGATGTGACTCCTGATTCTCCCATCTCTGGCTAATGAGTGAAATCTGTATGTCTTTGCATCTGTGTAAATAAGGCAACAAAGTAATTTAAAAATATCCTATGTCTAACTTCTTCAATGATTTCTAATTTATTTACATTTTTGCATATCACTGTAGTTTGTTCATTTTTATACTATAATATTCCATTACATAAATATACTACAATTAATTAAACCAAATTTATGTATATACTACATAGGAAAAAATCCAAAAAAGATTCCAATATCACAGTTGCTTTACTACAACCAAGTAGAGACAATAAAAAGACCCAGCTAATTTTTTACTTTGTACTCTATACAGACTCCTCTCCTATATGAGCATAAGGAAAACTCCCTCATTATTATTGAATCAATGAGAAGGCTTTGCTATACAAATATATCAGGGACAACTTATAGACATATGAGTTATTTTGGTACTATCCATGATAATGATGTATTAGTCAGGGTCTTCCAGAAGGACAGAACTAATAGGATATATGTATATATAAGGGTGTTTATTAAAAACAATTGGCTCACACAATCACAAGGTGAAGTCCCATGATAGGGCATCTGCAAGCTGGGGAAGAGAGAAGCTAGTAGTGGCTCAGTCTGAGACCAAAAGCCTTAAACACAGGGAAGCCTGACAGTGCAGTTTTCAGCCTGTGGCTGAAATTCCAAGATAACCTGGCAAACAACTAGTGTTAAGTTCAAGAGTCCAAAGGCCAAAAAACCTGAAGTCTCATGTCTAAGGGCAGGAGGAACAGGTGGAAGCCTCTAGCATGACAGAAAGATAACAGCCAGAAGACAAAACAAGCCAATGTATTCCACTTTCTTCCTTCTGCTATAGTCTAGCCATCCTGGGAGCTGATTTGATGGTGCTCACCCACACTGAGGGTGAGTCTTCCTCTCCTAGTCTGATGACTCAAATTTCAATTTCTTCTGCCAATTCCCTCACAGACACACCCAGAAACAGTACTTTATCAGCTGTCTATGCACGCTTCGATCTAATCAAATTAACCCCTAATATTTACTATCACAAGTCCATCCCTTGTCAACGTGGCACTAATACACATCTCCTGAAATCATATAAATCATCAAATACAGAAAATAGTAGGATTATATTTACATTTAACATAATACAACTATTCTTTCTACAACTGGAAGTACGTTAATCCTTAACCTAAATGCTATTACATAAAGTTAAAAACACTTACATGCTAATATGAAATAAATCAATCATGTTACATGATAAAGAAAAAAAAGAAATAAAATGAAGATATGTTCTTCGTAAAAGTGTGTACGTGCACAAACATATTCTTAATCAAATAAGGAGAAAATACTCATGACAATTACAGTTGTTGTTTCTACAACTGTTTATGCGGTCATAGCTGGTGTTCATAACTACCTTCTACTACCCATCCTGTATTCCCTTTGTCTTCAGCAAGCACCTCAGCTGGTGGTCATTTTTAGTTCCTGGAATAACCTAAACCTTTATTTTTGAAGGGTCTGAGCCATGTGGCGTCCTGCCTGGATTTAGTTGTCGTAATTTCCCATTGATCTTAATCACAGGGCATGGTAATTCTAAGAGATGCCCTAAGGAATCTCCTGTATTCCAGAAATACTCTTTCTTACTTCTATTATGGAGTTGTAGTCTAACTTCATTTTAATAATCCCGGCCAATCACTCCAGTCAACAAGATAACTCCCTTCTTAGTCTGTTGGCTGAAAGAAAGGAGGAGCCCAAAGTAGCCAGGTAGCAATCTTAACTTCCAGTTTAATAAAGTCATTGTTGTGCCTACTTGGGTTGGCATTGCTCCCTCCCTGGCAGGAGTGACAGGAGTGGATAGAGAAGGAGGCTGAGTGGTGTCCACAGAATGAGTCATCCTAACCACTTGATTATTAAAGGCCTCTAGGCCAGTAGAACTTAACGTTGTGAGAACAGGAAGCAAAATTTATTTTAGAGGTAATGGTGAGTGGTGCTACTTCCACTTCCACTGCTTGATTCCTGGACCTATGAACCTTGGCTATGGGAGACACTGTAGAATATATTGGACAGTGATTCAGAGTATACAGAGGCTTCTGGAAAATTTTGCTCCAGTCCTGTGAAGTATTGTCACCTTGCTGGTGATGTAATTGTGACTTCAAAAGGTCATTCCACCATTCAAGAAGCCAGCTGCCTCAGGCTGATGCAATACTTCAGAGAACATTGCAAGACCAGTTAATTCTATGAGCATGAGCCCACTGCTGCACTTTTTTTTCTCTGAAGTGAGTGCCTTGGTCAGAGGCAATGTTCCATGGAATACGATGACAGTGGACAAGGTATTCTGCGAGTCCACAAATGACAGTCTTGGTAAAAGCATTGAGTGCAGGATTGGCAAATTCATATCTGCAGTGTCTATTTTAGTGAGGACAAACAACTTCCCTTTCCTTGAGAAAAAAAAAAAAAAGTCCAATGAAATCAACCAGTCAGCAAGTAGCTGGCTGATTATCCTGAGTAATGGTGCCATATCAAGGGCTCAGTGTTTTTCTCTGCTGTTGGCAGCTTGGACATTCAGCCGTAGCTGTAGCAAAGTCAGCCTTGGTGAGTGGAAGTCCTTGTTGCTGAATGCATAACCTCTATTCCTACCACAACAGCTACTGTGTTCATGAGCTCATTGGGCAATGACAGGAGTGGATGGAGAAGGAGGCTGAGTGGTGTTCACAGAATAGGTCATCCTAACCACTTGATTATTAAAATTCTAATAAGGTCTTCTTTAACCTTCTAATAAGGTTAAAATTCTGAGGTCACCCTTTCTTGAGTATTCACATGAAACACAAGTACAGTCGCAGTGTTTGACCACACATAGAGGTCAATCTGCATAGTTCGTTTCCAGACTTAATTGTCAAAAATTTTTCAATCATGCTTCTTCTAAGTTCTCTGACCATGCAGCCAAATCATTGGTCATGAGTCAGTATATAATCACACATCTGGCCATTTCTCCTTCCAAGCAAAGTGCACAACCAGGTGCATTGCTCAATGTTATTTATGGATGTCCCAGAAAGGGGCTGTAGTGGTGTAGCTGTCCACTTTTGGTGTCTGCTGTATTAATCAGGATTCCCTAGAAGAACAGGACTAACAGGATATATGCATATATGAAAAAGAGTTTATTAGGGAATATTGACTCACATAATCACAAGGTGAAGTGCCACAATAGGCTGTCTGTGAGCTGAGGAGCAAGGAAGCCAGTCTGCGTAACCAAACTTCAAAAGTGGGGAAGCCAAGAGTGCAGCTTTCAGTCTGTGGCCAAAGGCCCAAGAGCACCTGGCAAACCACTGGTGTAGGTTCAAGAGTCCAAAAGCTGAACAATTTGGAGTCTGATGTTTATGGTCAGAAAGCACCCAGCATAGGAGAAAGATGAAGGTCAGAAGACTCAAGCCAGTCTAGTCTTTCCACATTCCTCTGCCTGCTTTTTTCCTGGCTGTGCTAGCAGCTGATTAGATGGTGGGTCCAGATTGAGGGTGGGTCTGCCTCTGCCAATCCACTCACTCAAATGTTAATCTCCTTTGACAATACTCTCACAGACACACCCAGGAACAATAGTTTGCAGCCTTCAATCCAATCAAATTGACACTCAGTATTAATCATCACACCTCCATACCATGCAGAACCATCTGTAAACCAGGTCATAGTCTTCTCTTCATCTGTCAACTGCTCCTAGGGAACTGCCCACGAGGCCATGGGTGCAGGCTGGGAGAGAGAAAGCAGGATGACAGGAGTGGGGCCTATGGGAACTTGAGCTACGTTCTTATGTAACTTACTTGTGCCGTCAGAAGCAGCTTGAGCCCAGTCACATATATACCATTTCCGTTTGATGATAAAGCATTGCTGTGCAAGTCCATCTTTATGGCTAGATAGGTGAGAAAGCACTTAGGTCATAATAGGTAATTCAGATGGCATGGTAACTTGGTGACTCATATACAAACATTCAGTTTCTAACAAGACCTAGTAACCGGCCATGAGTTGTCTCTCAAAAGGAGAGTAGTTATCTGCAGAAAATGGCAGGACCTTACTCCAAAATCCTAGAAGCCTCCATGTGATTCCCCTATGGGGGCCTGCCAGAGGCTCCAAATAACATCAATATCTGCCACTGACACATCAATCATGATTGGATCTGCTGAGTTATATGACCTAAGTGGCATATCAGCTTGGACAGCAGCCTGGACCTGTAACAGCCCTTGCCTGTTCTTGACACCACTCAAAACTGACAGCCTTTCACGTCACACAATAAATAGGCTGGAGTAACACACCCAAATGAGGAACGTGTTTCTTCCAAAATCCAAATAGTCTCACTAGGTGTTGCGTCTCTTTCTTCGTTGAAGGAGGGGCCAAATGTAACAACTTCTTGTAACTTCAGAAAAAAATATCTTGACAGGGCTCATGTAACTAGATCCTAAGAAATTTCGTTGAAGTAGAAACTCCCTGAGTTTTAGTCAGATTTATTTCCTATAACCTGGCATGCAAATGTCTCACCAATAAGTCCAGTGTGGCTGCTACTTCTCACTCACTGAATCAGTCTAATCAGCATAATGTCATCAATGTAATGGACCAGTGTGATTCCTTGTGAAAGAGAAAAGCAATCAAGATCTCTGGGAACAAGATTATGACACAAAGCCAGAGATGATATACTCATGAGGCAGTACAGTGAAGGCATATTGCTGGCTTTGACAGCTGAAGGTGAATTGTTTCTGGTGGGCCCCACACACAGGAATGAAAAAAAAGGAATTTGCCAAATACCAGGTGAATGGATGAATACCAGGTACTAGGAGATGTGTTGCATTGCTCAAGCAATGAAGTCACATTTGGTACAGCAGCTGCAATTGGAGCCACCACTTGGTGAAGTTCACAATAATTTACTTTAATTCTTCAAGATCTGTCTGTTTCCTGAACAGGCCAAGTAGGAGAGTTGAAGGGGGCTGTGGTGGGAATCACCACCCCTGCATCTTGCAAATCCTTGATGGCTGCACTAATCTTTGCAATCCAACCAGGGACGCAATATTGTTTTACATTTACTCTTTTTCTAGGCAAAGGCAGTTCTGACAGCTTCCATTTGGTCTTTCCCACCATAAGAGCCCTGACCCTATTGATCAAGGAGTCAATGTAGGGATTCTACCAGCTGCTAAGTATGTCCATTCCAATTATGCATTCTGACACTAGGGGAATGACCATTGGATGAATCTAGGGTCTTATTAGAGCCCCCGTAATTTGGACCTGAGATAAAACTCCATTAATTACATGACCTTCATAAGTCCTAATCTAACTGGAGAGCCACAGTGACATTTTGTGTTCCTTAGAACCAATGTCAGCTCAGAGCCAATGTCCAGTAGGGCCTGAAAGTTCTGATCAGTCTCCGTTCCCCAATGCAGTTAGTCTGACGAAAGACTGGAGGTCCCCTTAAAGAAGGATGGGAGAAAAATTAACCGTACAAGTTTTTGGTAGTGTAGTGGGGGTCCTTCCTCAAGGAAATCTGGCCCTCACATTATTCAAGGGATTCTGGGTCTATAAACTGCCTTAAATCTGGAAATTGATTGAATAGCCATGACTCTCTTCTTTTGTAATTCAAATTAATATTTTGTCCAGTTAACCTGGAAATTTGCTGCATCTAGAAGTGAAGTAAAAATGTGCTAGGCTTCCTATTTATTTCACTTCTAAAAGCACTAAAAATAATTTGCCAGGGCCAGAGGTCTACATGAGTCAGACAATTATGATTGCTACTTTAACTCTGCTGTCTAATATAGTAACTATGCCCACCTTGCTTTTGACAATTGAGTGCTATCACTTGGTCCCTGCCACCTTGGGATCCAATTATTCCCATTGCATTTGTTTTCCAGTTGAGTGACTGTGGTTCCCACTGTAAGATCTGGCATACAGAGAAGAGCAATTACAGAACTCTTCAAGGATGAGTTTCCTCCCTTCACGAATCTGTTTTGCAAGGTGTTGATGAAGTATATGTCTTCTGAGCCCTCTCAGTTGGGATGAGTAGGTCTAAAGTGACAAACCCACACCAGCATTTCAATCTCCCTAAGCCTTTGGACCTCTTCCTCTACATTAAATCAGGGGAGATGAGACATTTCCAGCTTGCTCACACTGGGTGATTTTTTTGAGCCATGTTTCAACTAACCAAGCAAGTAAACTATTAGAACATTTTTAAACTCCTTGAGCTGCAACATTAAATAGATAATCTTGTTTAGTGGATCCATATCAATAAATTTATCCGGATCCAACTTTATGTTTCTTTCACTATTATCCCACATCCTTAAGATCCATTTCCATGCCTCTTTTCAATGTTTCTGCTTACATAAAATATAAAACTCAAGTAGTTATTTTGGAATGTAGTACACCTCCTCATGGGTCACATTCTGAAATTCACCTCTAGGGGTCTGCTGGGACTTGAGTCTAGTTACAGATCTGGAAGTAAAGAGGAGTGGTGGGTATGGGTTTTGAGTAGAATCAGCATTATCTTGCCTGACAACTCCCTTGGGGGAGGGCATAATTATTATCGCTTCAGCAAGTGTAAATTTAATATCCTCAGACAAAGTTGGAAAGGCTGAATTAATCCTAGGTCGGGGAGAAAATGTTGCCACCACTGATGGTGGGGAAGTCCATTTCTTTAGCAAAAATGGCTTATCAGAATTTAGGAGCGCAGTGTCCTCAGCTTCATTAGGACCCTCTCAAACATCCCCATCCCAATTTACAGGGTGCCATTCTTTCCCAATCAATGCCGTCACTTTAATAGTTGACACCAGGAGAGGCTGACCATGGACCTTTCCTTGTAGGTCAGTCAATCTCATGACGAGTGCTTGTGATCTGATTTTCCACAGTTTCAACCCTTTGCCTACAGAAGATAAGACTCTCACCAAGGACAATCTTAGGAGATTTGCGGCTAAGCATGCACTTCTGGAGCCAGAAGTTAGAATCATTGAGCTCATCCCTTCCTTTTATTAGTTTCTCCAGTGAACACAGGAGCAAGCAACTAATTTGATTATGTTTCTTGATTCTCCACAAATGGTCAAAGGCATCTTGAGTAGGGCAACTGAACTCTTTGCCTCTCAAGAGTGGTGAATCAGGAGTATCAAATGCACTTATTTTGCATAACTCTCTGAACAGTTTTCGTTAAGGATTATCAGTGTTCTACATATTATTTGAAGTAGAGTTCTTAGCATTTTGGAGTCTAATCAGATGTGACAGTCAACTCCAGAAACCTCAAAACCAACCCTAAAAATCCATCCTTAAAATTCTGTTCCTCTAGAAACACTCCTGGTACCAACATTTGTATTACTCAGGGTTCTCCTGAGAGAAAGAAGCGATAGGATACATGTACATACACAATCACAAGGCGAAGTTTCACAACAGGCCATCTGTGAGTTGGGGAAGAAAGAAGGCAGTAATGGCTCATTCTGAGACTAAAAGACTAAAGACAGGAAAACTGACAGTCCAGCCTTCAGTCTGTTGTTGAAGGACGGAGAGCTCCTGGCAAACCACTGGTTTGTGATCTGTCCAAGAGATCAAAATCCATAGAACCTGAAGTCTCATATCCAAGGGCAAGAGGAATAGAAGGAAGACTCTAGCATGAGGGAAAGGTGAAAGCCAGAAGTCTCAGCATTCCAGCTTATATTGCTTTCTGCTTGCTTTATTCTAGCTATGCTGGCAGCTGATTTGATCATGCCCACCCACATTGACGGTGGATCTTCTCCTCCTAGTCCAATGACTCAAATGTCAATCTTCTCTGGTAACACCATCACAGACACACCCAGAAAGACTACTTTACCAGCTATCTAGGCATTTTTCAATCCAATCAGGTTGACATCTAAAATTAGCCATCAGAATGGTTCAGTGAATATTCTTGGTGTACATATTGTAACTAAATCTTGGAATATGTTACTGACAATAGAGTTTCTCAATTAAAAATTTAATATTTTAACATTTATTCTTAATGTATTATTATGAGAATCCAAGTTGATTTTTAATTAATTAAAGCATATTGAAGGGGTGATCCAAAAAGACAAACACTGTAAAATCTCTCAGACTATAAAAATACCGTACATCCATTTTCTACAACATAGTGTATTGTGACAGGTATTTCTTGATTTATTAAGTTTATTCATTATTTATTGAGGTATGTTCCCTTACCTAAGTTTTGCCTCCCTTAAAACTTTCATCACCTTTACTTTCATTCTTAATTTTTGTAAGCCACCAATACTTTGGAATCAGTAATTATATTCTATAGTCTTTGTACATTCATTCACTGAAGAGTCAAATATTATTTTTTGTCTACCTTTCTGTCCTGCAACTTCATGGTTTGCTTTTTATTTATAAATTTTTTATTATATTGTTACTTAACATAATACTGTATCATATTATATCATAATCTTAACTTTATTTTAAGGAGTGCATGCATACCTATTGAAAAGATTCTTTTCCAGAGATATTTTTCTTAGAGTTCCCCACATACACTCTAATGTGAAGACTTTACTGTCTAGGCATTACATGCGTATCTTAGTCATTAGTATCTCTTTTTCACTGTGCTCAGTTGAGTGTACAATTTTTAGGTCTAGTGTTTTCCTCTTCATGGTCATTTCTCTTATGTCTTCTAGTAGCTTCCAGATAAACAGTACATTCTCAAATTTGTTACACACTGGCAACTTCTTCCCAAGGAAAATTTTAAAATATTATATTCTGCCACCAAATCATATGAGTATCTGCTTGGCCTCTCTGGATAGGGTCAATTTTCTGGCATAAGCAAAATTCACCTTTTATTTAGCATATATATTGCAAATATAATCTTCCAACATAACATTGGTCTTTTGGTATTATTAATAAACTTTTTAATACAATTTGTGTGTTTCACAGAAGTGATACAGCCATGCAGTAGTACTAGCATGCCTGAGCTTTGTATACATCTTGAAAAGAATATTTCGTAACCTGATACCAAAGCCTGGCAGAGACACAGCAAAAAAAAAAAAAAAGAGAATTTTAGACCAATATCCCTGATGAACATCGATGCAAAAATCCTCAAGAAAATACTGGCAAACCGAATCCAACAGCACATCAAAAAGCTTATCTACCTCAATCATGTGGTCTTCATCCCTGGGATGCAAGGCTGGTTCAACATACACAAATCAGCAAATGTAATCCAGCATAGAAATAGAACCAAAGACAAAAACCACATGATTATCTCAACAGATGTAAAAAAGGCCTTTGACAATATTCAACAGCCCTTCGTGCTAAAAATTCTCAATAAATTCAGTATTGATGGAACATATCTCAAAATAATAAGAGCTATTTCTGACAAACCCACAGCCAATATCATACTGAATGGGCAAAAACTGGAAGCATTCCCTTTGAAAACTGGCACAAGACAGGGATGCCTTCTCTCACCACTCCTATTCAACATAGTGTTGGAAATTCTGGCCAGGGCAATCAGGCAAGAGAAAGAAATAAAGGGTATTCAGTTAGGAAAAGAAGAAGTCAAATTGTCCCTGTTTGCAGAGGACATGATTGTATATTTAGAAAACCCCATCGTCTCAGCCCAAAATCTCCTTAAGCTGATAAGCAACTTCAGCAAAGTCTCAGGATACATAATCAATGTGCAAAAATCACAAGCATTCTTATACACCAATAATAGACAAACAGAGAGCCAAATAATGAATGAACTCCCATTCACAATTGCTTCAAAGAGAATAAAATACCTAGGAATCCAACTTACAAAGGATGTGAAGGACCTCTTCAAGGAGAACTACAAAACACTGCTCAATAAAATAAAAGAGGACACAAACAAATGGACGAACATTCCATGCTCATGGATAGGAAGAATCAATGTCATGAAAATGGCCATACTGCCCAAGGTAGTTTATAGATTCAATGCCATCCCCATTAAGCTAACAATGACTTTCTTAAGAGGATTGGAAAAAAAAAAGTAATTTGAAGTTCATATAGAACCAAAAGAGAGCCAGCATTGCCAACACAATCCTAAGTCAAAAGAACAAAGCTGGAGACATCACACTACCTGACTTCAAACTATACTACAAGGCTACAGTAACCAAAACAGCATGATACTAGTACCAAAACAGAGATATAGACCAATGGAACACAACAGAGTCCTCAGAAATAACACCACACATATACATCCTATCTGATGTTTGACAAACCCAACAAAAACAAGAAACGGGGAAAGGATTCCCTATTTAATAAATGGTGCTGGAAAAACTGGCTAGCCATAAGTGGAAAGCTGAATCTGGATCCTTCCTTACTCCTTTTACAAAAATTAATTCAAGATGGATTAGAGACTTAAATGTTAGCCCTAAAACCATAAAAACCCTAGAAGAAAACCTAGGCAATACTATTCAGGACAGAGGCATGGGCAAGGACTTAATGTTTAAAATACCAAAAGCAATGGCAACAAAAGCCAAAATGGACAAATGGGATCTAATTAAACTAAAGAGCTTCTGTACAGCAAAAGAAACTACCATCAGAGTGAACAGGCAGCCTATAGAATGGGAGAAATTTTTTGCAATCTACTCATCTGACAAAGGGCTAATATCCAGAATCTACTAAAAACTCAAACAAATTTACAAGAAACAAAAGCAACCCCAGCAAAAAGTGGGCAAAGGACATGAACAGACACTTCTCAAAGAAGACATTTATGCAGCCAACAAACACATGAAAAAATGTTCATCACTGGCCATCAGAGAAATGCAAATCAAAACCACAATGAGATACTATCTCACACCAGTTAGAATGGCAATCATTAAAAATTCAGGAAACAACAGGTGCTGGAGAGGATGTGGAGAAATAGGAACACTTTTACACTGTTGGTGGGACTGTAAATTAGTTCAACCATTGTGGAAAACAGTGTGGTGATTCCTCAAGGATCTAGAACTAGAAATATCATTTGACCCAGCCATCCCATTACTGGGTATATCCTCAAAGGATTATAAATTATGCTGCTATAAAGACACATGCACATGTGTGTTTATTGTGGCACTATTCACAATAGCAAAGACTTGGAATCAACCCAAATGTCCATCAATGACAGACTGGATTAAGAAAATGTGGCACATATACATCATGGAATATTATGCAGCCATAAAAATGATGAGTTTGTGTCCTTTGTAGGGACATGGATGCAGCTGGATATCATCATTCTCAGCAAACTATCAAAAGAACAGAAAACCAAACACCGCATGTTCTCACTCATATGAGAACTGAACAATGAGATCACTTGACTACAGGAAGGGGAACATCATATACCAGGGCATATCTTGGGATGGGGGGAGGGGAGAGGGATAGCATTAGGACATATACTTAATGTAAATGACGAGTTAATGGGTGCAGCACACCAACATGGCACATGTATATATATGTAACAAACCTGCATGTTGTGCACATGTACCCTAGAACATAAAGTATAATAAAAAAGAAAGAATATTTCCTTTCAAAGAGTTTTTAATTGCTCAATTTCTTCTGAGAAAATTCCTCCTTTTAATATTTTTTTGCATTTTTTTCTTTTCCTCTGGAGTGCCATTCATTATATCAATTGCTACAAGAAACTCTATTATAATTTTGCCTATTTATGAAATAAAACATTTCTCCAACTGCTAATTCTAAATCTTCCTCTCAAATAGGTTCTGTTAAATAAATTACCCTGAGGCTCTGACACATCTGTTGTATCCAACAAAAACAACAACAAAGAAAAACAAAAATTACCAGAAACTATAAAGTATCTGATCCTTTCTCCCTCTCTCAAAAATTCCATATGGTTATCTTCTTAGCAAGGAGAAGCTATTAAAGTTGGTTCGGGTTTAATTAGCATTCCTTCGACTTTCTAAGCATTTATGAAAAAATAACAGCTGAAGCATACATAGCTTTATCTGAAAGAATTAAATGTGTTTGGCTTTCTGAACTAAGTATTCTTTAAACACCATGGACTATCTCTATTGGAGTGTTGGAGCACTTTTTTTTTTTTTTTTTTTTTGTGACGGAATCTCGCTCTGTCACCCAGGCTCGAGTGCAGAGGCATGATCTCTGCTCCTCTGCTCACTGCAAGCTCCGCCTTCCCGGTTCACGCCATTCACCTGCTTCAGCCTCCCAACTAGCTGGGACTACAAGCGCCCACCACCATTCACGGCTAATTTCTTTGTATTTTTAGTAGAGACAGGGTTTCACCGTGTTAGCCAGGATGGTCTTGATCTCCTGACTTCGTTATCCGCCTGCCTTGGCCTCCCAAAGTGCTAGTGATTACAGGCGTGAGCTACTGTGCCCGGCCTGGAGCCCTTTCTTTAATATAACAAATAAATGTTAGTCACTTTGTTTAAATATAAACGTGTGAGCTGCATGAGCACAAGGACTACATCATAATGTCTTTTGCTCTCTTACATATCATCAAGGGATGGGCTAGGTAAGTGCTATAAATTGTGCATTGAATGTGTAATGTGAAAAAGTGGCAGATGCAGCGATAGTTGAGTAGATAATTTGTTATCTAACCCATATCTTGAAACTGTATCACTTTGCCAAAACATGAGTCTCCAAAAATTTAAAATTATTTATATGGAGAAGACTTATTAAAAAATTAAGCACTGAAGGAACACAAATTGCAAATGGTTCATATTTTTTTCCAAACATGCCATTCATGTTTGGTATCACACTTTATCTAATATCATTATTTGTGTTTTGATCATTCATGTAGAAACCACATGAGTGTCTTCGCTTTTGTACGTTTCTTCTAGTCTCAGATGTAGTCAGTAATCACAAATTCAATCTCTGTTCTTCACATTTACTACTGTCAAGACAAGCCCCATCCCTTATGGTGTCATACTTAGCCTACTAATATACATTTTAATCATTTTTGCTACCTGTGAGCTCTTGACCTTAAATGTCAATCTGTGTTGTCAGCAAGAGTTGATGGCTTAAAACAAAATAAACAAACAAAAAAGGCACTTGACATTTTGACTGGCATTCTTAAGTACTTGGTTAAGTTATTTTGCCTGTAAATTAAAATAAATCCCCATATATACTATATAAAGCTATATAAGGTCTCCACTTTCAACCAATTTTTAAAAATAAATGCTGGCACACAATTTACCCTAAAATTCATACTTACTGAAATGCTTTCTAAGTATCATGACCTTTTCTCATTCTTCTACTGACTGTGAGTTCTTTCTGTTAGCCACACTCTGCCTAGATCCTGCCAAAGCTTTTGTCTTAACCTGTATGTTATCTGTCACATCAGCTTTTTCTGATTGCTCCACAGAGGGATAATTATGTTCTCTGGTTTTCTGATCACTCTGTACCAGAAACATGATGCATTATAATATATTTCATAGTATAAGCATACCTTCTTTTATTGTACTTTGTTTTATTATGCTTTGCAGATATTTGGGGTGTTTTTCTTATAAGTTGAGGGTTTGTGACAATCTTATAACCAAACAAATCTATTAACATGATTTTTCCAACAATGAGTCATCAATTTATATCTCTGTGAAACATTTTGCTAATTTTCACAAAGTTTTAATCTTTTTCACTATTGATATATTCATTATGCTGATCTGTGATCAGTGATATTTCATATTACTATTGTAATTGTTTGGGGGTGTCACAAATTATACCCATATAAGATGTCAAACTCAATACATGTTATTTGTCTACTGAGTGCCCCACGAACCACTTGTTCCCTCCTCTCTCATTCTCCTCTGGCCTATTCCTGAGAAACAATAACATTAAAATTAAACCAATTAATAACCTTACAAAGCTCTCTAAGTGTTCAAGTGACAGGGAGAGTACCACATCTTTCACTTTAAATAAAAAGCTGGAAATCATTAAGATAAGTGAGGAAGGCATGTTGAAAGCTGAGACAGGCTAAAACCTAGGCCTCTTGCAGCAGTTAATCTAGTTGTGAATACAGAAACAAACAATTATTAAAGTAAAATACAAGTGTTACTCTAGTGAAGCACAAATGGTAAGAAGTTAATCTGCATTATCATTGATGTGAAGAAAATTTAATCTGGATACATCAAACCAGTCACAACACAAACATTCCTTAAGCCAAAGCCCAATCCAGAGAAAGACTCTAGCTCTTTTTAATATGTGAAGGCTGAACTATGTTGAGGAAGCTGCAGGAAAAAAGTTGGAAGCTAGCAGACATTGGCTCATGAAACTTACTATAAGAAGCCATCACCATAACAAAACAGTGCAAAGTAAAGTAGCAGGCATTGATGGAGAAATTGCAGAAAATTATCCAAACAGTCTAGCCAAGATAATTGGTGAAGATTTACACACTAAACAACAGATTTTCAATGTAGACAAAATTGCCCTTTATTGAAAAAAATATGTCACCTGAGTCTTTAATAGCAAAAGATGGGAAGTCAATGCCTGGCTTTAAAGCTCTAAAAGCACAGGCTGACTCTTTTGTTAGTGTGTAATTCAGCTGGTGGCTTTAAGTTGAAGACAGTGTTTATTTATCAAGAAGTCTAACAATCCTTGAGAATTATGCTAAAACAGTTTTGTCTCTGCTGTATAAATAGAACAACAAAGCCTAGATGACAACACATCTGTTTATAGCGTGATATACCGAATGTTTTAATCCCACTATTGAGATCTATTGCTCAGAAAATACAGGCTGCTTTCAAAATATTACTTCTCAATGACAAGGCACGTGCTAATGCAAGAGCTCTGATCAAAATGTACAAGGTTAAACGTGTTTTCATTCCTGATAACATGATATCCATTCTGCAGCATATGGATCATGGTATAATTTTGACTTTCAAGTTTTATCATTTAAGAAATACAATTTTAAGGATATTGCTATCTTAAATTATAATTCCAGTGATTGATATGCATTGAGTAAACTGAAAATCTTCTGTAAAGTATTTACCATTTCAGAAGGTATTTGAAGCACTCATGACTTATGAGAGCAGGTTAAAATAACAACATTAAAAAGAGTTTTGAATAAGTTAATTTATTTATTAAAATTCCTATGAATGGCATTGAAGAGTTCAAAACTTCAGTTAAAGAAACAACTGCAGGTGTGGTGAAAATAGCAGAACTAGAACTGGAAATGGAGCCTGAAGATGTAACTCTATTGTTGTAACCTTACGATGAAACTTGAATAGATGAGAATTTGCTTCTTCTGCATTGATCAAGAAAATGGTTTCTTGAGATGAAATTTGCTCCTGGTGAAAATGCTCTGAACATTGTTGAGATGACAACAAAGGATTTGGAATATCACATAAACATACTTGATCAATCAGCAGCAGAGTTTGAAAGAATGAATTTCAAATTTAAAGAAGTTCTACAATGGATAAAATGCCATCAGACACCATTGCATGCTAAAGAGAACTCTTTCATAAAAGGAAGAGTCAATCAGTGTGACAAATGTTATTACATTAGTTTAAGAAAATGCCACAGCCATCTCAATCTTTAGAAACCACTATTCTGATTAGTCAGCAGCCATCAATATGGAGGCAAAAACCCTTCAGTAATAAAAAGATTACTCTGGGGCTTAAAGATCAGATGATAGTTAGCATTTTATGCAATAAATATTTTCTACTGAGGTGTGTACATTATTTTTTAGATATCATGTTATTTGCACACTTAATAGACTTACTAATACTGTAAACATAACTTTTATATGTACTGGGAAACCACCACATTTGTGTGATTGAGCTTTTTGCGATGTTCACTGTATTGCAATTGTCTGGAACCAAGCCCCTAATATCTCTGAAGTTTACCTGTAGACTTTTCATGTTTGTCGTCTCCTGCCAAGCAGATAGTCTACATGAGAAGAAATGATTGATAATTTATATTATTATTAATTATCAGAAACATTCAAACTTAGGTTGTGTATAATGTGTTTTTGATTGTGTGTATGTGTGTGAAGTAAACATGATGATTTCTAATTTCTTATTTTTTCTCACTAATAACCTAAATATTAAGTGTAAACCTATATTATTTATTTTAATTTTCATATTCTAGAAGGCTGAAACATTTTTAACAGATATATTTGCATCTTTTTCCTGTCTCAATAAATATCAGTTAATTATTCACCAACCAATGATCTTTTCCTCAGGAACACATAGTCTCCAAATCTTGGACAAAAAAGGCTATATATGCACATTAAATCATTAGTGTTAGAGTCTTCGTGCTCAAATCATTAATGTACTACACTTGCTGCATTGTTTGATATATCAGTTCCTGAAAAAACAGTGAGAAAATTTCTGCGATGATGGCTAATTTTTATATTCTGCTTATAATTGAGAAAATTCTTGCTTCATAGAATTTAAGGCAATCATTTTGGCTACCTTCATATAACAAATTATTATAGTTTCCTAGTGTCATGAGATTCTCGAGATGTCGCTTACCAGCCAGAACCCTCTGGGTCTGGTGGCACTTTCTGCCTAACTATTGCTTGCACCTGCTGGGCATATTCCACCCACTTGGCCTGTCAGGCTGCGCTTGGCTCTTGCCACTAGCCTGGATCCCACACCTGCCAACATCAAGCTAGTCATGAGGTGGTGAGGAGTGTGTGGAAGAGTGAGTGCAAAGTCCAGCCACTGTGCACAGCCAGGCATGCTGACTGCTGCAGAGAGGTGGGCAGCTCCAGGCACCAGCACAGGTATCAGCTCTGTGTGAGGCTGCAGCTGGATCAGACATAGTGCACACAGCTTCTACTGCAGTCATCCACATCTAGATGAGTGGAATGTAGTGGCACCCAGAAGCTTGGAGACGTCAGGAACTACAGAGCCCCAAATAGGGTGTCACGTCCCTGGCTAGGGAGACCTTAGGTCTGGGATCCCCAAAGGGCTACAGCTCTTCTCTCTGTCTTGCCACCTGCAATATGGCAAGTAGGGGAGCACGTTTCAGGCCTGTTTATGTTACAGATGTTTCAGTCCCACCATTAGGTAGTTCCTGAGTTTTTGTCCCATGTTCAGGAAGAATTAGGTACACAGTCAAATGGTGTGTGAGCAAAGCAGAGAAGAGCTTCTTTGAGTGCCATAACTCCTCTCAGGAGACCCTAAGTGAGTAGCTCCTTTCCACAGTCAGGTCATCCCAATGAGTGCCCAACACTCGAGGAGACCTGTGGTTAGCTCCTTTGCACTGGCAGGTCATCCCAATGTCTGTTAGAATCTGACTGTGTCTGGAGGTTTCTGTGGGCTTAGAAGGGAGGAACTGCTTGCTGAATGGTCCATAGGGTTACATGGGTGAGCATGGAAAGGGCACCATAAGTTGTTTCTCCCAGGAGCAGCCTTCATCCTGAACTGACATATCAACCCCTAGGCCTTAGGGTGGCCCTAGCTCGAAGGTGGGACTTCATCAGGGATCTGCCTTTTACTGCCCAGGAACCTGTCTGTCTCCTGTGCCATGAACAAGTCATATATGGCACTCAGGCTGTTAATGCCAATGGGCACCTGCAGGATGCTGCTGAGCCACCCTCAGTCCACACTTGGCTGCCTTCCTATGTTCATCTGTGCTCAAAGTCTGGAGGTGGCATGGGGCTGGTGTGTCAGCCTTGCCCCAAGCATGTACATGCCCAGCCACATCATGATAGTGCCCAGGCTTGGACACAACTTTGCTCCATACCAGAGCAGGTTCCAGGAATAGGGAGAAGCAGGAGCTGGCGCTACTAAGCTTTCGGGGCAGGGGGGCTTCCTGAGCCCCAATAAGTACAGGGATGCCCAAGTCCACAGCTACAGCTGGGCAGCTGCAACAGCATCTGGGAGCATGGTGCTACCATGCTGCTAACTCAAAAAAGGATGGGGCTCCTGCCTGTACTTGTCTTCTATTGAGTCCGTGGAACAGGCAACCTCAGCAGCGCCTCCCAACTCCAGCCGGCATCTTTGCAGTGGCTGTTTCCTATGGGCTGCTGCTGTCATCACTAGTGAATTAAATATTTTATTACTTTTCATTATTTTTTTTTATTTTTGGTAATGTTTTTGAAATAAAATCAGTCATTTTCTAATGTCTGTAATTTTCTCAAGTATATGTGATGTATCGTGATATATGTGTGAAAATATATGTGTTGTATTTTTCTTAAGTTTACTTCAAATGTTTTTATAATTTAATGTTTTACATATGTGGTTTTGATAGGAAATAAGTAGACTTTTAAAAAAATCTATTGTTTTATGTGTAGTTTCTAAACATAAAATTTATAGCTACTTGTGTTTATTTGTGAGATGCTATATTTCATTTTTAATATTTTTAAAAGACTTTCCACTTTTCTGATTATATTTCCTCATCTTTCATTTATGAGAATGGCACAGAGCAATATTCATTTATGCATTCACCTAGCTCAGTGAATCTACAATTTTACATATGATAATATTGAAAGGGCAGAGAAAGCAGTAAGGTATATATTTGTCTCAGGTGAGTGGAGGAATTACTTTGAGTTCTGTCCTTTGTCCCATACCTGTGAAGATTAACTCTTAATTTACATTGCTGGGGTGAAATTCAACAGAACTGTCTTAGGGCAAAAATCTTGCTGCACACAAAGAACACCCTAGTGAGAAAATTGTGAGGGAGGTATTTAGATATTTTATTTTCATAGCTGTCTAATTTAGGAATAAATTGGGAGGCAGGTTTGCATGATACAGCTCCCAGCTTGGCTGTTCACTCTGACTTCGTCCGAGGCGTGTGTGCTTGTGTTACAGATGTTTCAGTCCCACCATTAGCTGGTTCCTGAGTTCTTGTCCCATGTCCAGGAAGAATTAGGTACACATCAAATGGTGGGTGAGCAAAGCAGAGGAGAGCTTCAGTGAGTGACATAATAGCTCTCAGGAGACCCTAAGTGGGCAGCTCTTTTCCACAGGTAGGTCATCCCACTGAGTGTCCAACATTTGAGGAGACCCGTGGGTAGCTCCATGGTAGTGATTTTGGGGCTCTGAGATTTATTTTCCTTTCACAGAAAGATAGCTATCTGAGTAGACAGAGGAATGCTACTCATTCCCTGTCTGAAAACGCTGCCTGTTTGCCTAACCCTGAATATTGAAGATCCATAAACATTGTTTGTGTACCTAAATCTGCATATTCATAGTCCATAAAAACATTTATATGGAGTTGGTTTTAATCACTAAATCAATCAGTGCAGAAAAAAAAAAATGCCAGAAAGATTATATTTATTCTAAAACTTCCTGCTAATTGTGGACATAATATTTTTCCAAATGACATTATCAAACTTTTGCTTATTCACAGAAATCACCATGTGTGTTTTTTCTTATTTTTTTCTGATCTCAGATAGAATAAATAATCACAAATCCAATCAGTTTCTCACATTTAGTATAATCAGTTCATGTTTGATAAGGTCATTTGGATGGCATACTTAGGTTACTAAGGTACATTTTTAATCTTTTTGTCATTTTAAAATTTTGCCTTTATATGCCAATTCATGTTTATCTGTTAGAATTGCTTGCTAAAAGCTTGAGCTTATGACTGTCCTTTAAAATTTGAGTAAATCTTTTTTTTTTTTTTTTACCTATAAACTAGAATTCAAATCCATAATTTGTCATCTAAGACTACATTCTCCTGTTTCAAGTTAGCTTTCTTCTGTAGTTTTCTGCTCTCAACTTTCTCTGTGATTCATACCCATTGGAAAGATTTCCAAATATCTTGTCTAGTTATTTTCTATTTCTTCTAATTGTTATGAAATCCTTTTTTTTTTGGGGGGGGGGGGGAACATTGTGTAAATCCTACCAAACCTTTAATCTCACTTCATAAGTCAACAGCTTTGCTAAAGCTTTTCTTAGTTGTTCCATAGAAAACTTACTGTATTTTTTCTCTGGAATTCTGAACACCCTGTACTAAATATATATAATTTATCAAAATGGTTCCTATGGGTCTTGAAATGTATTTTTATTATTAAATCTTTGGGTAGTCAATGTGAGCAACTAATGTGAAACAGTATTCCCTTAAACCATCTGGAAACTTGAGCTTATTGTGTACTGGTAGTAAATTTGTTTATGTGTGCATGTTTCAATATGTAAAACATTAACTCTAAAAGTTATTATTTAATTTTTCTTGACACCAATCTAGGTAACAAAATTATCTCTATTTTATGTATTTTAATTCCAACTTCTAGACAGTTCTTAAAATTTTTCATTGACATATTGTATTTCTGTTTGATTTCCTCCATAAATATTCAACTCACAAAAAAGCTAATAATCTTTAATACTTAAAAATTAACTTTTAACTTGTGTGTCTTAAATGTCATTTTAACTCTGCTCAGTAAACACTCAAACCCTCTAGAGCAGTGTGTGCGGGAGCTGCCATCATGGTGTCTGAGAAGTGGGTTTTCACAATTCTGCTACCTCAGCTCTGCTGTGCTGGCTGTGGATTCTGTGAGAAGGTACTGGGGCAGCACTATAACATGAGATCTTGGCTTAATATCAAGAATATTTTGGAGGAACTCACAGAGAGGGGCTGCCAGGGACTGTTGACTCACACATACAGGCTTTTTCATTGTCTACAGGAAGCCTTCTGCATTGAACTTCGAGGTGGTCCAAGTGCCACATGACAAAGTGAATTTTGAGAATGTACATAATGAATTTGTGGACCTAGTCCTGAATGTCTTGTCAAGTTTGACCTCCTGGCAGTCAGCAAAAGAACTGAATAATTTTTTTGAATCTAGAGAAATTTTTTAAAGTCTGTGTGAGAGTTTTGTCTACAATCAGACACTCGTGAAGGCACGACAGGAACCCAACTAAATTGTAATGCTTACAGACTCTGCCATTTCCTGTGGGGAGCTGATTGCTGAGTTTCTTGCAGTTTCTTTTGTGCTCAAACTTAGAGCTTCTATAGGTGGCAATCTTGAGTGAAGCTCTGGGAAACTTCCACCTCCACCTTCCTTTGTATCTCTGCCTATGACAGGACAAACGGACATAAAGACCTTTCTGGAAAGAGTAAAAAATACAGTGCTGTCCATCTTCTTTAACTTGTGGCTCCAAGATTATTACTTTCAGATTTTAGAATAGTTTTACAGGAAATAATTAAGAAACTCTTTATTTTTAGCTTAAGTATCACAAAATAGAATAAAAATTGTCATATTTAGCATATCACATATATGTTTAGTATAGTAAGGTTTTATTTTAGAAAATGTTGTAGCTCTTCTTGGTAAGGTGAGTATAATGTTTGTTTTAAGAGTTGAACAGCCAACTTTTCTGATAAAAATAATAAACTGAAATATTCAGCATTAATACAGAGATTTAACTTGGTTGTTTTTTAATTAGTCTACTGAGTGCACCACAGAGCATTCAGAATTACTGATTGTTACTCTCAATTTTATTCCATTTCTATTAAAATAAGATGGTCACTATTCTTATATCTGTCATAAATTTTGGAAGAATTTTCAGATAATCCTTCCTTGATACTTTTATTATTGCTGGCTATATTGAAATATTTCCCAGGATGCTTTATACGTCATGGGGGGAGTGCTAAACAAAAACTTGAGAAAATATTAGAAAACTCTAAAAGACTTTGGTTCTAGAGGAGCAAAATATAGTAGAATATTTACTTCACTGATGTACACATTTTTCTTCTTTATAATTATTTTCCATTTCATGTAAAAATGATTTTGGTTTTCCCCACAGAACACATACATAACGGGAGAAAATTTTTGAAACTTATACATCTGACAAAGGTCTAATAGTCACAATCTATAAGGAATTTAAAGCAATTATGAAGAAAAAACAAACAATTCCATTAGAAATTGGGCAAAGGACATGAGCAGATATTTCTCTAATGAAGACATACAGCTAACAAAAATATGTGAAAAAGAAAGCCTTTGGGAGCCCAAGGCACCGCTGCTCCTGCTCCTTACCTGAGGTCAGGTGTTTGAAACCAGCCTGGCCAACATGGCGAAACCCCATCTCTACTAAAAATATAAAAATTTCCCAGGCACGGTGGTGGGTGCCTGTACTCCCAGTTACTCAGGGAGGCTGAGACACGAGAATCCCCTGAACCTAAGATGTGGGGGTTGCAGTGAGCCGAGATCACCCCACTGCACTCCAGCCTGGGTGACAGAACAAGACTCAATCTTAAATAAATACATAAATAAATAAGTAAATATGAACTGTCCACATCACTGATCATTAGAGAAATGCAAATCAAAACCACAATGAGACACCATCTCACACCAGTCAGAATGGCAATTATTAAAACGTCAAAAAAACAGGGGTTGCTGGCAAGGGTGCAGAGAAAAAGGAACACTTTTACACTGCTGGTGGAATGTAAATTAGTTCAACTCTTGTGGAAGACAGTGAAGCAATTCCTCAAAGACGTGAAACTAGAAATACCACTTGACTCAGCATTTCCATTACTGGGTATATACCCAAAGGGATGCATATGATTTTATTACAAAGATACATTCCCATGTATGTTCACTGCAGTACTATTCATCATGACGAAACATGGATGTTCATCAATGGTACACTGCATAAAGAAAATGTAGTACATACACACCATGGAATACTGTGAAGCCATAAACAGGAACAAGATCATGTCATTTTCAGGGATGTGGATGCAGCTGGAAGCCCTTACCCTCAGCAAACTAATGTTGGAACAGAAAACCAAACACCACATATTCTCACTTATAAATGGGAGCTGAACGATGAGGAGACATGGACATATGGCGAGGAACAACACACACTGGAACCTGAAGGAGAAGCAGGAGGAGGGAGAGCATCAGGAAAAAAAAAAAAAAAAAAAAAAAAAAAAAAACTAATGAATGCTGGGCTCAATACCTAGGTGATAGGTTGATCTGTGCAGCAAATCATCATGGCACATGGTTACCTATGTAACAAACCTGCCCATAATGCACTTGTACCCCATGTTTTAAATTATCTCCAGTAATAATAGTGGTTTCTTTGTTTGGTTCTTTTGTTTTTAATTTTTAAAATTATTTTCTCTTTTCTTCTTTATTAGTCTAGCTAGTGGTGTATCTATTTTATTAGGTTTTTCAAAAAATAAGCTCCTGATTTCATTGAATTTTGATGTGTTTTTTGATGTTTGTATCTCCTTCAGTTCAGTTCTAATCTTGGTTATTTCTTGTCTTTTGTGAACTTTGGGGTTTGTTTGCTTTTGGTTCTCCAGTTCTTTTAGTTGAGATGTGAGATTATGAACTTGAGATTTTTCTAGCTTTCTGGTGTGGGCATTTAGTACTATAGATTTCCCTCTTCACACTGATTTAGCTGTGTCCCAGATTCCAGTGCATTGCCCCTTTGTTCTCATTAGTTAAAGAACTTATTAATTTCTGCCTTAATTTTATTGTTTACCAAAAAGTCATTTAGGAGCAGGTTCTTCAGTTTCCATATGTTGATGTGACTTTTAGTGAATTTCTTAGTATTTAGTTTTAATTTACGTGTGCTGTGATCTAAGAGTCTGTTTGTCATGAATTCAGTTTTTGTGTTTGCTGAGGATGGTTTTACTTCTGATTATGGATCAATTTTAGAGAAAGTGCCATGCAGTGATAAGAATGTATATTCTGTTAAATTTGGTAAAGAGTTCTGCAGATATCTATCAGGTTCACTTGATCCAAAGCTAAGTTAAGGCCCTTAATACATTTGTTAATTTTCTGTCCCAGTGATCTTCTAATACTGTCAGTAGGGTGTTAGAGTGTCCTACTATTATTGTGTGGGAATCTGAGACTCTCTGTAGGTCTCTAAACACTTGCATTATTAATCCGGGTGCTCCTGTGTTGGATGCATATGTATTTAGGATAGATAGATCTTCTTGTTGAATTGAACCCTTCCCCATTAAGTAATGCCTTTCTTTTTCCTTAACGATCTTTGTTGGTTTAAACTAGAATCGTAACCCTGGCTTTTTTTCTGTTTTCTCTTTGCTTCTAGATTTCCTTCCATCCCTTTACTTTAAGCCTATATGTGTCTTTGCATGTGAGATGTTTCTGTGGGTTTGGTTCAACATATGCAAATCAATAAATGTGATTCATCACATAAACAGAAATTAAGACAAAACCACATGTTTAACTGAATAAATCCAGAAAAGACCTTTACTAAGTTTCAACACTTATTCATGTTAAAAACTTTCAATAAAACAAATATTGAGGGAACCTTTCTCAAAATAGGAAGAGACATATATGACAAACCCACAGCAAACATCATACTGAATGGGTGAAAACTGGAAGTCTTTTCATTGAAAACCAGCACAAGACAAGGATGCCCTCTCTCACCATTCCTATACAACATAGTATTGGCAGTTCTGGCCACGGCAATCAGAGGATAGAAAGAAATAAAAGGTATTCCAATAGGAAGAGGGGAAGTCATATGTTTACACATGACATAATTCTATATCTATAAAACCCCATCATCTCAGCCCCAGAACTTCTTAAGGTGATGAGTAAATTCAGCAGTCTCAGGATAGGAAATCAATGTGCAAAAATCGCTGGCATTCTTATACATCAACAGCAGGGAAGCAGAGAGTCACATTATTAATGAACTCCCATTCACAATTGCCCCAAAAAAGAATAAAATACCTAGCAATATAGTTAACTAGGATAGCAAAGGAACTCTTCAAGGAGAACTACAAACCACTGCTTCAAATAAATCAGAGAAGAAACAAACAAATAGAAAAACATTCCATGCTCATGGATAGGAAGAATCAGTATTTTGGAAAAGGCCATATTGCCCAAAGTAATTTAGAGATTCAATGCTATTTGCATTAAACTGTCATTTGTACTGTACACAGAACTAGAAAAAAAACTATTTTGAAATTTATATGAAAAGGAAAAAGAGACCAAAGCAATCTTAAGCACAAAGAGCAAAGCTGGAGGCATCACACTAACTGACTTCAAACTATACTACAAGGCTACGGTAACCAACACAGCATTGTACTGGTAAAAGAACAGACACATAGACCAATAGAACAGAATAGAGAAGTCAGAAATAAGACTACACACCTACAACCAACTGATCTTCAACAAACTTGACAAAACAAAATAACAAAGAAGGGGCTCGCTATTTAATAAATGGTGTGGGGAGAGCTGGCTAGCCATAAGTAGAAAATTGAGACTGGACACCCTCTTTACATCATTTACAAAAATCAACTGAAGATGGATTAAAGATTTAAATGTAAAACCCCAAATTGCAAAATCCCTAGAAGAAAATCTAGGTAATACCACTCAAGAAACAGGCACATGCAAAGATTTTATGATCAAATGACCAAAACACCCAAAGCAATTGCAACAAAACCAAAAACTGGCAAATGGAATCTAATTAAACTAAATATCTTTTGCACAGCAAAAGAAACTACCATCAGAGTGAACACATGACCTACAGAATGGGAGAAATTTTTTGCAACCTATCCACCTGACAAAGGTTTAATATTCAGATTCTACAAGGAACTTAAACAAATTTACAAGAAAAAATCAAACAACCCCAGTAAGAAGTGGGCAAAGAACATGAACAGACACTTTCAAAAGAAGATAAATATAGGGCCAACAAACATGAAAAAAGATCAACTTTGCTGATCATTAAAAAAATACAAATTAAAACCACAATGAGACATCATTTCATACCAGTCCAAATGGCTACTATTCGAAATTCAAAACAAAACAAAAAACAAACAAACCAACAAATAAACAAAAACAGATGCTGGTGAAGCTGCAGAGATAAAGAAATGGTTTTACACTGTTGAGCTAGCAATTTCCTTACTGGGTATATACATGTTAAGTAATAAAACAAATGTTAATGAATTTAAGATTGAAATCATATCAACTATGTTTTCTAGACATCTGGAATAAAACTCAAAGTCAATAGTAGAAACAAAAATAGAATAGTCAAACTTATTTAAAAAATTAACAACACACTGTGGAATAAGCAATACATAAAAGAGCAAGTGAAAAAGAAAATTAGATAAAAAATTTGAGACAAGTGAAAATAAAAATACAACCTACCAAAATGTACGGGATGCAGCAAAAGCACCCCTAAGAGGGAAGTTTATAGTAATCACAACTATATTAGAAAAGAATGTCCAAATTACCAGGCTAACATTATACATAAAAGAGCTAAGAAAGAACAAACTAAGCCCAACATTTGCAGAAAAAAAGAAGCAATATATATTTGAGCTGAAATGCATGTAATTAAGAATGGAAAAATGGAAAATACATCAGCAAATCTAAGATATGAGTTTTTTGAAACGATAAACAAATTGTCAAATAGCTAGACTAAAACTAAAAATAGAATAATCAAATAAAATAAAAAACGAAAGTGGCATTGCAAGTAATGCCTCAGAATAGAAAAGATTATAAGAGCCTACTATGAACAATTATTAACCAACAAATTGGACAACTTAGAAGAAATTTATAAATTCATAAGATCATAAAAACTACTAATATATTTTGAGAACCTAACAATAATGAATAAGGAGATTGAATTGGTAATCAAACTTCCCAACAAAGAAAAGCCAGCATCAGATGGCTGCCCTACCAAACACTTGAAAAATAATTAATGCCTTTTCTTTACAATCCTTTCCAAAAATCTGAAAAGAAAAAGAGACTTTCAAACTCATTTTATGAGGACAACATTATACTGATAACAAACCCAGACAAACACATGACAGAAATAGAAGAATAAGAAGAAAAAGAACCAGTCCAATATTGTTAATAAACATAGATGAAAAATTCCTCAACAGAAAATTGGGAAGCTTAATTCCACAGCATATTAAGAAGTTCATTCGTTATGACTAAACGAAACTTATCCCTAGAATGATGGATTGTTGAAATTACAAAAATCAACAAATGTGATACACAGTAACAGAATGATGAATGAAGACCACACGAACATCTCAGTAGATGCAGATAGAGCATTTGACACAGTTGAAAAATTGTTTATGAATAAAAAAGAAAAAAGTCTCTCAACAAAATAGAAATAGAAGTAAGTTACCTTAAAATAAGAAATAACAGGCTGAGCGTGGTGGCTCACACCTGTAATCCTAGCCCTTTAGGAGGCCTAGGCGGGTGGATCACCTCAGTTCAGGAGTTCAAGACCAGCCTGGCCAAGATGGTGAAACCCTGTCTCTACTAAAACACAAAAATTAGCTGGCATGGTGGCATGCATTTGTAATACCAGCTACTCAGGAGGGTAAAGGAGGAGAATTGCTTGAACCTGGGAGGCAGAGGTTGCAGTGAGCCTACATAGTCCATGCCACTGCATGCCAGCCTGGAAGACAGAGCAAGACTCGCCTCAAAAAAAATAAAAGAAACGAAAGAACACTTATGAAAAGCCCACAGCTTATCATATTCAATGGTAAACAATAACAACAAAAACAAACTGAAATGTTCTTATCAGGACAAGGCAAGGACCCCACTCTTGCTACTTCTATTCCACATAGTACTGGAGTACCAGCTGAAACCATTAGACAATAAAAATAAATAAAAGTCTATAACACAGAAAGGAAAACCACCTCTGTTTGAAGATAACATGATACTGTATGTGAAAAACCCTAAGTACTCCCCAAAATACTCTTAAAACTAATAATGCAGTAAATTTGCAGAATATGAAATCAACATACAAAAAAACTGAAAAAAATTCAGTTATCTTTCTGTATACTAACAAAAAGCAATTAGAAAAAGAAATTAAGAAAAAATATCCTATAGAGAAGCAATACATAGAAATAAACAAGTAGGTGAAAGGGTTGTGTATCAAAAATTACAAAACATTGATGAACGCAATTAAAGAATACACTATTTTGGAAAGATATATTGACTGAAAAACAATACTGTTTAAACATTCATGCCATCTAAAGCAATTCACTGATTCAATATAATTCCTATTAAAGACCCATGACATTTTTTATAAAAGTAGACATTATTTTTAAATTCATAATGAGCCATGAATGCTCATTAAAGGCTCATGAAGGAGCCAAAACAATGTTGAGGAGAAAGTCTAACAAAGCTGGAGGCATCACATTTTCTTATTTCAAAATATATTAAACGCTACAGTAATTAAAATAGTCTGTTTTTAGAGCCCAAAAATAAAGCCACAAATATATAATCAACTGATCTTCAACAAGGGTGCCAAGTACATTCAATGAAGAAAAGTCAGCCTCTTAAATAAATGGTACTATGAACACTGGATATCCACAAACAGAAAAATAAAATTTTATCCTTACTATTCACTACACAAAAATCTACTCAAAATGGGTACAAGTCTTAATCATAGGACTTGAAACTGTAGAATTCCCAGAAGAAAATATAAAGCAAAAGCTTCATAACACTGGTCTGGACAATATTTTTGAATATGACCTGAAAAGCACGGACAAGAAAGAAAATACGAAGAGGTGGAATTGTGTGGAACAAACAAACAAAAATATTCTACACAACAAAGAAAATAATCAACAGTGTATAAAGGTAATTATATGAAACAGGAGACATACTGTCAAGATATGTATCTGATAAGGGGGTAAAAACCAAAATATTTATGTAACTATGAAGCAAAATAATAAAATAAAACAAGATAAAGAAACTCTGATTAGTAAATGAAAAAATAAATGGAAAAATACTTGAAAAAAACATTTCTCCAAAGAAGTTACACACATGGCCATCAGCTGTATGATGAAATGCTCAATTAATCATCAGAAAAATCAGAACCATAATGATATGTCAATTCACAACTCTTAGGATGTATTTATTAGCACAGATGCACACAAGCAAACACACACACAACAATTGTTGGCTTGGATATGGAGAAATTGAAACTCTTGTACACTGTAGGTGAGAATATAAAATATTGCAGACACTGTGGAAACAATGTAGAGGTTTTTAAGAAATTAAAAACAGAACTTCCACATGGTGAACCCCATCGCTACTAAAAATATACAAAGTAGCCAGGCGGTAGTGGCATGAGCCTGTAATCTCAGCTACTCCGGAGGCTGAGGCAGGAGAATGGCTTCAGCCTGGGAGGCGGAGGTTGCGGTGAGCCGAGATCCTGGCACTGCATGGCAGTCTAGGAAACAGAGTGAGACTCTGTCTCAAAAATAATAATAATAATTAATAATAATAATAATAATAATAATAATAAAATTATATATATATATATATATATGTATATCTTCTGTATGACCTAACAATCCTGGCATATGTGACAACATAGAAAAACCTTTAAAAATAATATGAAGTGAAATAACACAGAAGCAAACACTTCACACTTCCACTTCTGTAAGGCATCTAAAACAGTCAGACTCACAGAATCAGAGAGTAGCATGGTGGCTCCCAGTGACTGGGGAAAGAGAGAAATTGGGAGTTGCTGTTCAATAGGTATAAAGTTTTAGTGAAACAAGATGCATAAGTTCTAGAGATCTGCTGCACAGTAGTGTGGCTCTAGTTAACAGTATTGTATTTTACACTTAAAAATATGTTTTTTATTTTAAGTTCAGGGGTGCATGTACAGGTTTATATAGGTAAACTTTTGTCATGGGGGTTTGCTGTGCAGAACATTTTATCACCTGGGTATTAAGCCTAGTGCCCTGTAGTTATTTTTTCTGATCTTCTCCTTCCTTCCACTCTTCAGCCTCAAATAGACCCCAGTGTCTTTTGTTCCCCTCTATGTGTCCATGTGTTCTCATCATTTAGCTCCTATTTACAGATAAGGACCTACAGTATTTGGTTTTCTGTTCCTGTGTTAGTTTGCTAAGAATAATGACATCCAGCTCCATCCATGTCCCTGCCAAGGACATAACCTCATTCTTTTTTTTCTGGCTGCATTGAATTCTATAGTGAATAGGTACCACATGTTCTTTATCCAGTCTATCATTGATGGGCGTTTAGACCGATTCCATGTCTTTGCTATTGTGAACAGTGCCGCAATGAACATGTGTATGCAATGTTTCTTTGTCATAGAATTGTTTACATTTCTCTGGTTATATACTTAGTAACGGGATTGCTGGGTCAAATGGTATTTCTGTATTTAGGCCTTTGAGGAATCACCACATTGTCTTCCATGATGACTGAATTAATTTCTACTCCCCAAAGGATATAAGTGTTCCTTTTTCTCCCCAACATCTCCAACATCTGTTTTTTAATTTATTTTTTATTTTTTAATAATAGTCATTCTAACTGGTGTGAGATGGTATCTCATTGTGGTTTAAATTTGCATTTGTCTAATTATCAGTGATGCTCAGCTATTTTTTCAAATGACTGATGGATGCATGTACATCTTCTTTTGAAAAGTACCTGTTTATATCTTTTGACCACTTTTTAATTATTTTCCTTGTAAATTTGTTTAAGTATCTTATAGATGATTAATGTTAGACTAGCCAGATGCATAGTTTGCAAAAAATTTTCTTCCACGCCGTAGGTTGTTTGTTTAATCTGTTGATATTTTCTTTTGCTGTGCAAAAGTTCTTTAGTTTAGTTAGATGTCATTTGTCAATTTTTGCTTTTATTGTAATTGCGTTTGGCATTTCGTCATGAAATATTTGCCCATGTCTATGTTCTGAATGCCGTGGCAGAGTCTGTCTTCCAGGGTTTTGATAGTTTTGGGTTTTACATTTAAGTCTTTAATGCATCTTGATTTTTGTATATGGTATAAGGATGGGGTCCAGTTCTAGTCTTCTGCTTATGGCTTTGTACAGTATGGCCATCTTAACAAGACTGACTTCCTATTCATAAGCATGGGATGTTTTACCATTTGTTTGTGTCATCTCTAATTTCTTTGGGCAGTAGTGGTTTTTTTTGTTGTTTGTTTGTTTATTTTGTTTGTTTGTTTGTTTTTGGAGATCTTTCACCTGTCTGTATTCCTTTGTATTTCATTCTTTTTGTGGCAATTGTGAATAAGAGTTTGTTTCTGATTTGGATCTTGGCTTTGATCTGATTTCTAGGCATTGAATTTTCATCCTGAGACTTTGCTCAAATTATCACCTTAAGAAGCTTTTGCCCCGAGATGCTGGAGTTTTCTAGATATAGGATTATGTCATCTGCAAATAAAGATAATTTTATTTCCTCTCTTCCCATCTGAATACACTTTATTTCTTTCTCCTGCCTGATGGCCCTGGCCAGAACTTCCAATACTATGTTGACTAGGAGTGGTAAGAGGGCATCCTTGTCTTGTGTAGATTTTCAAGGGAAATCTTTCCAGCTTTTGCCCATTCAGTAAGATGTTGACTGTGGGTTTGTCATAGATGTCTGTTATTTTGAAGTATGTTCCTTCAATACCTAGTTCATTGAGAGTTTTTAACAAAAATTAATGCTGAATTTTATCGAAGGCCTCTTCTGCATCTATTGAGATAATCATGTAGTTTTTGTATTTAGTTCTGTTTATACGAAGAGTCACATTTATTTATTTCCACAGGCTGAGCCAACCTTGCATCCTGGGGATAATGCCTACTTGATCAAGGTGGATAAGCTTTTTGATATGCTGCTGCATTCAGTTTGCCAGTGTGTTGTTGAGGATTATTTGCTTTGAGGTTTACCGAGGACATTGGCTTGAAGTTTTCATTTTTTGTTATATCTCTGACAGGTTTTGGTGTTAGGATGATGCTGACCTCATAAAATGACTTGAGGAGGAGTCCCTTTTCCACAATTCTTTGAAATAGGTTCAGTAGAAATAATACCAGGTCTTCTTTTTTATGTCGGGCACAATTTAGTTGTGAATCTATCTGGTCCTAGGATTTGTTTGGGTGGTAGGCTATTTATTATCACCTCCATTTTAGAACTTGTTATTGGTCTATTCAGCAATTCCATTTCTTCTGGGTTTAGTCTTGGGAGGGTGTAAAATTCCAGGAATCATTTCTTCTATATTTTGTAGTTCTTGTGCATACAGGTGTTCATAATATTCTCTGATGGTTGTTTTTATTTATGTCAAGTCTGTGATAATCTCCTCCTTGTCATTTCTGATTGTGTTTATTTGAATCTTCTCTCTCTTTTTTCTTTATTATTCCAGCTAGGAGTCTATTTTATTTTTTTCAAAAAAAAAAAAAAAAGAAAGAAAGAAAGAAAAGAAAAAAACCCAGATACTTGATTCACTGTTCTTTTCAATGTTTTTATTGTGTCTGTATCTCTTTCAGTTTACCTCTGATTTTCATTATTTCTTGTCTTCTGCTAGCTTTGGAATTGTTTATGCTCTTGGTTCTCTCATTCTATTGTTATAATAATAATAATTATTATTAATAATAATATTTTTATTAATAATAATATTATTATTTTGAACCAGAGTCTCGCTCTGTTGCCAGGCTGCAGTGCAGTGGAGTGATCTTGGCTCACTGCAAGCTCCACCTCCCCGGGTTCATGGCATTCTCCTGCCTCAGCCTCCCGAGTAGCTGGGACTACAGGCGCTGGCCACCATGCCCAGCTAATTTGTTGTATTTTTAGTAGGGACGGGGTTTAACCACGTTAGCCAGGCTGGTCTGGATCTCTGGACCTCGTGATCTGCCCGCCTTGGCCTCACAAAGTGCTGGGATTACAGGCGTTAGCCACCGCGCCCGGCCCTCTTGTTTTTTTAGTTATGATTTTCAGGTTGTTAACTTGAGATTTTTCTAGCTTTCTGATGTGGGCATTTAGTCCGATACATTTTCCTCTTAACACTGCCTGAATTTATCCCAGAGATTTTGGTATGTTGTATCTTTGTTCTCATTAGTTTCAAGGATCTTCTTGAGTTCTGCCTTAATTTCATTATTTGCCTAAAAGTCATTCAGGAGCAGCCATTAGTTGCCCCAAAGTCATTCAATGTAATTGTATGGTTTTGAGTAAATGTCTTAGTCTTGATTTCTAATTTGATTGGACTGTAGTACAAGAGATTATTTGTTACACTTTCAATTTTTTTATATTTGCTAAAGAGTATTTCAGTTCTGATTATGTAATCAATTAAAGAGAAAGTGTCCTGTGGCAATGAGAAAAATGTATATTATTCTGTTTGTGGTGGAGAGTTCTGTAGATATCTGTCAGGTTTATTTGATGTGGTGCTGAGTTCATGTCCTAAATATTTGCTAATTTTCTGTCTTGATGATAGGTTTAATATTACCACTGGGGTATTAAAGTGTCCCACTATTATTGTGTGGAAGTCTAAGTCTCTTTGCAGTTCTCTAAGAACTTGCTTTATGAATCTGGATGCTCCTGTGTTGGGTGCATTTATATTTAGTATAATTAGATCTTCTTGTTGAATTAAACTCTTTTTACCATTATGCAGTGCTCTTGTCTGTCTTTTTATTTTTTGTTTAAATTCTGTTTTGTCAGAAAGTAAGATTGAAACATATGTTTTTTTTTTTTTTTTTTTCTGTTTTCTATCTGTTTGGTAGATTTTTCTCCATTCATTTATTTTGGGCCTATGTATGCCATTGCAGGTGAGATTGGTTTCTTAAATACAACATACCAATGGGTCTTGGTTCTTTAACCAGCTTATACCTCTGTATTTTTTGATTAGGACATTTAGCCCATATGCATTTAAGGTTAATATTGATATGTGTGGATTTGATCCTGCCATCATGATGTTAGCTGGTTATTTTGCAGACTTGTCTATGTGGTTGATTTATAGTGTCATTGGTATGTATACTTCAGCGTGCTTTTGTAATGGCTGGAATTTTTTTTTTTTTTTTTCCTTACATATTTAGTGCTTCCTTAAGAAGCTCTTTTAAGGCAAGTGTGGTGGTAACAAATTTCCTCAGCCTATGCTTGTCTAAAAAATATCTTATTTTTCCTTTTTGTATAAAGCTTAGTTTGTCCAGATGTTAAATATTGGCTCCCAATCTCTTCTGGTTTGTAGGGTTTCAGCAGAGAGGTACATTGTTAGTTTTAAGGGCTTCCCTTTGTAGGTGACCTGGTCTTTCTCACTATCTTTCTGTAACATTTGTTTTTTTTTTTCGTTTCTACCAAGAAGAACCTGATAACTATGTGTCTTGATGATAATCTTCTCATGGAGTATCTTCCTGGGGTTCTCTGTATTATCCAAATTTGAATGTTGGCCTCTCTAGCTAGGTAAGGGAAGTTCTCAGAGTTGATACCTGAAATGTGGTTTCCAGGTTGACTCCATTGTCCCCGTATCTTTCAGGTACTCTAGTTAGTTGTAGATGCAGTCTCTTTACAAAATCTCATGTTTTTTGGAGGTTTCGTCTTTCTATTTTTGTCTGCCTGTCTTAATTCAGACAGCCATTCTTCAAACTCTGAGATTCTTTCCTTGTTCTATTCTGTTATTAATACTTGTGATTTCATTATGAAATTCATGTGTTATCATTTCCAGCTCTATTAGATTGTTTACTTTCCTCTTTATACTGGTTACTATGTAAAGTAGAGTACTTTATACTATATTTTGCTCTGATAATAATTTGTTATCATTTTTAGCTTTCTTGCTTTTGGGTTATAATGTACTTGTTTAGCTTAGTGAACTTCATTTCTATCCATATTCTGAATTATACTTCTGTCATGTCAGCCATCTTAGCCTCAGCCTGGTTTTGAATCCTTGCTGGAGAGGTGAAGTGGTCATTTGGATGAGAGAAGGCACTGTGACTTTTTGAGTTTACAGCATTCTTACAATATTTTTTTTTATCTTTTTGGGCCTATATATCTCAAATTTTTGAGGTTGTTAACCTTTGCTTGTGTTTTTGTTTACCTTATTTAATTACCTTGAGGGTTCATGGTGATACAAGGTGAATTCAGCCAACTGACTTTGCTTCTGGAAGATTTTGGGGGGGGGGGCAACTTACTGTTCCCAAGTCCTGTACCACGTGCTTTAACTCCAGTGGACTTCTATTGGGTCCCAACTTTGTTCTCTGGCTCCTCAAGGTTTTGAGTCTTCTGAGCTGAGGTGACTGAGGTGCAGCAGCTGCAACAGAGTGCTAGCGAATGCAGAGGTGTCTGCCTTACTATGGTTGCTCATCACAAAGGCTGAAGCAAGGCAACTGGAGGGGGAGTGGAAAGGCCCTGCTGGAGACCGTGTGCTGTTACCATGGAGGTGGTGTCGGATTAGGGTGGGTTGCTGGGCAGCATAGTTCTGGGTCTCTTCTCTGTGCCCCACCAGCAAAAGTGATCACTCAGGATGTGGGAGGATTTCCTGTTCTCTGTGCAGCTTTAGCACAAGGGTGGGGGACTGGCAGGGCAGGGCTTTCTGGTTCTGTGCCTGCCAAGGCTATGTCTGTAAAGGCTGTCGGCAGGGGGGAGGGGTGTGGTGGGAGGTTGTACTGCCCTCCTGTGTGCTGCTGAGGCAAGCAAAGCAAAACCCACTCATGCAGACTTGCACCAGAACAGCGATGTGGGGAGTTTCTGTGGGCTAAGAGGAAGCTGCAGTATTGAGAGAGAACATGTAGACTGGTACATGGTTATGGGGGCCACCTCACTGGAGCTTCCCAGTTAGGCACAGTCCTCTGTTGCAGAAGCTATGGTGTGGGATCCCAAGGCACCAAAGGCTACCATGTAAGTAGTCATGGCCAGGCTGGGGCCCTGGAAGAGGGCAGAAGTCCAAAGAGTGCTCCAGTCAGACCAGCCTCATCTGATGTGTAGAATTAATTGCCCTGCAAAGACCAGGTCCGCCAATTCCCCTAGGGCTAAAGTGAGCAAACTGAGCCTAGAACACAATTTCCCGAGGGCTAATGTTAGCAAATTGAGCCTAGACAGATTGCCGCTGATGGCTTTGCTACAGATGCTTCCACACCAACCGCTCTGGGCTCCACACCAACCCCTCTGGGCTCCACATAGCTGACTTACTGCTCCACCACTTTGCTTGTCTCCTGAAGGAGCCATACCAGAGAGATGCTGGTCTGCAATCACTCATTACAATAATCCCAGGATGGAGAGGCTATTCAGGGGGTCTAAGCCAGGGGCTCCCTATTTGGTGACCAGCAGTGTGATGTGTGGAATCCATGGGAGATAAACTGGCCTCCTTTTCTTGAATCAACTGGAGATTGTTGGAGATGTGGATATGGCATTTAGGGTCTTTGCTCCTTTGGTAGTCTGAGGGTAGTAAGCTAAGTTTGATTGCAGAGGCTGTGGCAGAGTGGCTTTCATGTGCCCCTGGAGGTTCTATCCAGGGAGTTTCCAAGTTGTTGCTAATCAATAGTTCTGGCAGGGGGTGGCTAGAGGCCCAGGTTTGGGAGATCTGCCTGGTGAGAAGATATGGGAAGAGGTACCCACATTACAGTCTGGCCACTTTTCTGTAGGGCTGCTGCAGTATGCTGGGGGCCCACTCCAGTCTCTAGTTACCTCAGATTTTCCAGTAACTGAAGGTATCACCAGTTAAGTCTGAAAAACAACAAACATGGCAGTCTGCTCTTTTTTCTATTGGCTCTGTACCAGTGAGGTACAGACTTGTTGCTGGCCCAAACACATCTCTAGAAGGTGTCTGGAGACCTCAGTTGGGAGTTCTAATACAGTCAGAAGGAATGGGATCAGAGTCCTGCTTCAAAAACTGATCTGACCACATTTCCATAGAGCAGATGTGCTGTGCTGCGGGTACACATCCAGCCCCTGGTCACCTTGGAACCTCCAAAGCTTAAAGGCAGGAATGGTTAGGTTGCCCAAACAGCAAAGATGGCAGCCTGCCCCTTCCCCTGGAAACTCTGTACTAGGGAGACCTGAAAACTCTGTCAGCAGAGGAACATCAGTGGCAGTACCCAAAAATCACAGTTGAGAGACTCCACCTAGTGCTGAGGAAAACGGTCAGGGACCCACTTTAAAAAGCAGTCTGGTCACATATTTTTGTAGGACTGCTTTGCTGTGCTGGGCCATCACTTTCACCCTAATCATCTTGGACTCTTCAAAACCTCCAAGCTGGAATTGTTAAGTCGTCCAAACAGCAAAGATGGCAGCCCACAACTCCTGAAAGCTCTCTCCCAGGGTGTTTTCAAATCTCTATTGATGGGAGAGCACTGGGTAGGGTGGCTAGAAGCCCCTATTTGGAGGTCCCACCCAATGGGGAGGAACAGGATCTGGGATCTGCTTAAGTAAGCAGTCTGGCCAAGTTTAGGTGGAACAGATTTGCAACAGCTGAGGGATTCCTTCCATCCCTCTAGTCCATTTGGACTCTTCAAAGCTCAAAATGCAGAACAGCTAAGTTGCCCAAAAAGCAAAATTGGCAGCCCGCCTTGCTCACTTCCCCTCTGCACCCAACTCCAGCTTCATCCCGGGTAGGCACAACACTGCTACCATGCTTGTCTGGAATTCCAAGTCAGTGGATCTTATCCTGTGATGTGCTGTGAAGGTGGTGCCTGCAGACTGTCACCTCTTGGCCTCCTGAATTAAACCTCTTTGCTAGGAGTATATGTTCATTCTTAACCTCCCACTTTGCCAGAGCTACAGCTAGTTTTGACAGGAAGCCCAGAAAGCTGGGGTATCTAAAACTCCCAGATCTCTACACATGCCTGAGCTGCTGCTCTGCCTAGACTCCTTGTAGCTCTGTGTGTCACATTTCTCTGGTGGAGTGGGTTCATGAGGGGATTTCCTGACCTGAGGGTTGCAGAGATCTATAGGAGAAGGATGTTAGCTGGGGTTGCACGTTCACTCATCACTTCCCTGGGTCAGGGAGGCTCACTTGTCTCTGCATTGCTCCTGGGTGGGCCATCATCCAGATCCCTTCCTTCCTTCCTTCCTTCCTTCCTTCCTTCCTTCCTTCCTTCCTTCCTTCCTTCCTTTCTCTCTCTCTCTCTTTTTCTTTCTTTCTTTCTTTCTTTCTTTCTTTCTTTCTTTCTTTCTTTCTTTTTCTTTCTTTCTTCTTTCTTAGTTCAGATGTCATTTATTCATAATTTATTTTTGTTGCTGTTCATTACATTTATTTTATTTTAAGTTCCAGGATACATGTCCAGGTTGTGCAGATTTGTTACTCAGGTAAATATTTGTCATGGTGGTTTGCTGCAGCTATCAGGCCATCACTGAGGTATTAAGCCCAGAATGCATTAGCTGTTTATCCTGATGCCCTCCCTTCCCTACCCCAACAGGCCCCATTGTGTTTTCTTCCCCTCCATGTGTCCATGTGTTCTCGTTGTTCAGTTCCCACTTATAAGTGAAAACATGTGGTATTTGGTTTTCTGTTTCTGCATTAGTTTGCTGAGGTAATGGCTTCTAGCTGCATCCATGTCCCTGCAAACGGCATGATCTTATTCTTGTTTATGTCTTCATAGTATTCCACAGTGTATATGTACCACATTTTCCTTATCCAGTCTATCATTGATGGGCATTTGGGTTGACTCTATCTCTTTACTATTGTGAATAGTATAGCAATGAACATATGTGTGCATGTATCTTTAAAATATAATAATTTATATTCTTTGGGTAGATACTCAGTAACGGAATTATAACAATATTAACCTTAAGTGTAAATGGGCTAAATGCCACAATTAAAAAATATAGAATAGCAAGCTGAATAAAGAGTCAGGACCCATCAGCACGCTGTATGCAAGAGACCCATCTCATGTGCAAAGACACACATAACCTCAAAATAAATGGATGGACAAAAATTTACCAAGCAAATAGAAAGCAGAAAAAAAGCATGTCTTGCTATCCTAGTTTCTGACAAAACAGACTTTAAACCAAAAAATCAGGAAAGATAAAGAAGGCCATTACATAAGCGTAAAGAGTTCAATTCAACAAGAAGAGTTAACTATCCTAAATACATATGCACCCAATACAGAAAACACCCAGACTTACAAAAGCAAGTTCTTAAAGACTTACAAAGACACTTAGACTCCCACACAATAATAGTGGGGTGTTTTAACACCCCACTGTCAATATTAGACAAATCATTGAAGCAGAAAATTCAGAAAATTAACAATGTTCAGGACTTGAACTCAGCTCTGGATTAAGTGGACTTGACAGATATCTACATAATTCTCCACCCGGAAAACCATGGAATGCACATTATTCTTAGCATGACATGGTAGTTGCTCTAAAATCAATCACAGAATTGGAAGTAAAGCACTCCTGAGAAAATGCAAAGAACTGAAATTATGCTAAGCAGTGTCTCAGACCACAGCACAATCAAATCAGAACTCAAGATTATGAATCTCACTTAAGCTCGGGGCCAGTGGCGCAATGGATAACGCATCTGACTACGGATCAGAAGAATCTCACTTAAAACCCCACAACTACAGGGAAATTGAATGACCTGCTCTTGAATAATTCTTGGGTAACTAATGAAATTAAGGCGGAAATCAAGAAGTTATTTCAAACCAATGAGAACAAATAGACAATGTAGCAGAATCTCTGGGATGCAGCTAAAGCATAGCTAAGAGGGAAATTTCAAGGACTAAATTCTCACATCAAAGAGCTCGAAAGTCCTCAAATTGATGCAAGCATCACAACTAAAATATCTGGAGAACCAAATACAAACAAACTCCAAAGCTAGCAGAAGACAAGAAATAACCAAGGACAGAGTGGTGCTGAAGGAGATAGAGACATGAAAAATTACTCAAAAAATCAAAAAATCCAGGAGCTGTTTCTTGAAAAAGTGAAATAAAATAGACAACTGTCTAGACTAATAAAAAAGGAAAAGAGAGAAGAATCAAATAGACACAATAAAAATGATAAAGGAGATATCACCACTGACTCCATAGAAATACCAACCATCTTCAGATAATACTATAAAGATGTCTATGCAAATAAACTAGAAAATCTAGAAGTGGATACATTCCTTTACACATGCATCCTCCCAAGGATGAACTGAGGATAAGATGAGATCAATAACAATTCTGAAATGGAGGCAGTAATAAATACCCTACAAACCAACCAAAAAAAAAAAAAAAAAAAAAAAGCCCAGGATCAGAAGGATTCATAGCTGCCTTGCTTTTCTCCATTCTCTGCAGATCAGTTGCTTCGTTGATTAGTCCCAGTGCAAGTACCTGGATATTTCAGCTGATGGTGCTGTATTTACTCACTCCATCTGTTTCTCTCCATGAGAGCCATGCATATTAACTGCTTCTAGCTGGCCATCTTGGCTTCTCCCCACTTGTAATAATTTTCAAGAGTACATCTCATATTAAGTGATTTTGCTAATATAAGACATGCTTCTGAGATGTTGTAGATTTGGTTCCAGACTACTACAATAAAGCAAAATATGCAATGAAGTGAGTCACACCATTTGCTTTGGTTTCTCTGGCACAGAAAACTTACGTTTACACAATGCTGCAGTCCATTAATTCTGCAGTAGTATTAAGATTCAAGAAAAGTACACGCCTTAATTAAAAACACTTCACTGCTATAAAGTGGTAACACTCATCTGAGCCTTCAGTGAGTTTTAAATTTTTTGCTGGTGGAGAGTCTTTCATGCATCAATGTTGATGGCTGCTAACTCATCAGAGTAGTGGCTGCTAGTAGCTGGCATGGCTGTAGCACTTTCTTAAAAGTAAGAAAACAACAGCAGGTGCCACATCCACTAACCCTTCTTTTTCACAAAATATTTCTGTTTAATACGCATTGTTGTTTGATAGCAATTTTTCCATAGCGGTTCTTCTTTCAAAATTGAAATCAAACAACTGAAAGTGTAATGCTGCTTTATTAACTAAGTTTAAGTCATATTCTAAATTCATTGTTATCATTTCAACAATGTTTACATGTTCTTTGCCAGGAGTAGATCCATTTCATGAAACAACTTTCTTTGCTCTTCCATAGGAAGCAACTCCTCATGTATTTGTTTTATCACGGGATTGCAGCAATGTAGTTCCATCTTCAAGTTGAGTTATCTTTCTATTTCCACCATATTTGTCATTATTTCCTCCACTGGATTCTTTGTTATAGGTCCAACAGGTTCATATGCCCACTCTGCAATAATAGACCAATTACACTGAGACACGTCTTGCAGCAAAGAAAGAGTTTAATAATTGCAGGGCACTGAGCAAGAAGATAGGTGGAGACCCTAAAACTCATCTCCCTAAGGAGTTCTAGGCTGGATTTTTTAAGGGGATAATGGAGAGTAATGGACTGAAAAGTTGGCGTCACAGATTAGTCAGGATAGTGGCTAAAATCATCAGGAGTTGGAAACTGCAGTCTTTGGTGAGTCAGCTCCTCTTGGTGTCCTTGAGACCAGCTGGCGTCAGTGAAGTCCTTTAGACCAGCTGAGTCAGTGGTTTCATCAGTATGCTGGAACTGAAGGTGAGAAAACACCGTTTCAAAATGTTTAAGTTATTATCTATAGAACAGTTAAGATGAACTATAATCTTGTAACAGTGTCTGCACAATTATACAATAATAACCAAAAAACTATGAAGAAGTGAGTCAGAGAGCAAACTAACTGAAAGCTGTCTGCTGAATGTACTGCAGGCCTGGTTTACTTTTATATCTTCCCCTCCATTTATCCTTGATGAATTCAACAAAGTCTATAGGGATAGTTTCATCTTGAAACTCTCTAAATCATTCCTGATGGTAGTAAGAATCAACATATAAATGTTCTATCATAAATGAACCTTTATAATATTATGCTAAGTAAAATAAACCAGTCATAAAGGATCACATATTGTATGATTCCATGTATTAAAAAATGTCCAGAATAGGCAAATCTATAAAGATAGAAATTCAATTAGCATTTGCCCAAGATAGGACAAATGCAGAAAGTAGGTGTAGGGAGTAAAAGGATAAAGAGTATAGGCTTTAGTTTTAGAAGATAAGAGTTTTATAAAACTGACTGTTATGGTAGATGCACAATTCTGTGAATATACTATGACACATTAAATTTTACACAATAAGTGATCATTTGTATGGTATCTGAATTATAGTTCAACAAATTAACAGAAGTTTTTGAACCATGTTTAGCTATTTTATCTTTAGTTCTGTGTCAAAGAAACTGCAGGAACATGACCCTTTCACAGCTACTATTATGGACACTATTCTAAAATATATTACATGAATCAGGTGATGTGTCCATCCAAGATCACTGATATTAGCTGAATTATAGCACTTAGAAATATGAAAAGGAAAATAAACCCACTTGTGTAAACAGGTCTTCTACCTTTTATTTGTCTCCTTGTTATCCACATGCTCAGACTGCTAATATAATGCGCTTACTTTGACGTGTAAAAGTTACATTTTAACTTCTTGAGTGATTTATACTTGGATGTCCCCATGAAAAATGACAGAAAGGAGCGGTAACTGGAAAACAAGCATTGCATTGCATCAGGATGTCTATGAAATGGACTTCAGCTCTTCTGCTGATACAGCTGAGCTGTTACTTGAGCTCTGGGAGTTGTGGAAAGGTGCTGGTGTGGCCCACAGAATTCAGCCATTGGATGAATATAAAGACAATCCTGGATGAGCTTGTCCAGAGAGGTCATGAGGTGACTGTATTGGCATATTCTCCTTCCATTCTTCCTGATCCCAAAAACCCATCCGCTCTTAAATTTGAAATTTGTTCTACATCTTTAACTGAAACTGAGTTTAATGATAGCGTCACACAACTGGTTAAGAGATGGTCAGACGTTCCAAAAGACACATTTTGGCCACATTTTTTGCAAGTACAAGAAATGATGTGGACATATGGTGACATGATTAGACAGTTCTGTAAAGATGTGGTTTCTAATAAGAAACTTATGAAGAAACTACAGGAGGCAAGATTTGATGTTGTTCTTGCAGATCCTATTTCCCCCTGTGGTGAGCTGCTGGCTGAGCTACTTAAAATACCCTTTGTGTACAGCCTCCGCTTCTCTCTTGGCTACACAATTGAAAAGCATGGTGGAGGATTTCTACTCCCTCCTTCCTACGTACCTGTTGTTATGTCAGAATTCAGTGATCAAATGAGTTTCATGGAGAGAGTAAAAAATATGATCTATATGATTTATTTTGACTTTTGGTTCCAAGGATGGGATATGAAGAAGTGGAATCAGTTTTACAGTGAAGTTCTAGGTAAGTAATTTTTTTCAATTGGTAGCATGGAGATCTAACTTTCTTGTACCTTTGAAGCTGAGCTAGTATAAAGCCATAAAGTCAGGGTAGTGGGAACTTCTAGCAAGTGAGTATATCAAATGAAAGAAAAAGATTATCAAACTCACAAACACTATAGAAAAGATAAATCATAGAATCTGTTAAAATACTGTGGCCATTAACCATACAGAACACTCCAGGAAGTCATAAACCTGTATATTGGTGCACCTTAGATTTCTTTAAGCAATCTCACATCTGTTGTATTATAATTTTTTTGTCTTAAAAAAAAGTCAGACTCATCAAGAAACATCTTGCTGGATGTGTACTGGTAGACTGAGTAGTTACACATTTTTCTAGAACTATCTATTTAACATTGCAGAACTTGTTTTTATCTTGTATACTTCAGTCTCCTTATTTAGTAATTGCAATATGTACTCATGTTACCAAGAGGTTTCCTCCACAGTTCAGAGAACTAATGTCTCCATTTCAGAAGCAGAAACCAATGCATATAATTTAAAGTTTCCAATGCTTCTATTCTCCTTCACTTAAGGATTGGAAACCATTCATTTTAAGGCTAATCATCTTGTCAAAGTGTGAACATTAAGTTGTAACTGTACATATCCTTTGCCCACTTTTTGATGGGGTTGTTTGTTTTTTTCTTGTAAATTTGTTTGAGTTCTTTGTGGGTTCTGAATATTAGCCCTTTGTCAGATGAGTAGATTGCAAAAATTTTCTCCCATTCTGTAGGTTGCCTGTTCACTCTGATGGTAGTTTCTTTTGCTGTGCAGAAGCTCTTTAGTTTAATTAGATCCCATTTGTCAATTTTGGCTTTTGTTGTCGTTGCTTTTGGTGTTTTAGACATGAAGTCCTTGCCCATGCCTATATCCTGAAAGGTATTACCTAGGTTTCCTTCTAGGGTTTTTATGGTATTAGGTCTCACATTTAAGTCTCTAATTCATCTTGAATTAATTTTCGTATAAGGAGTAAGGAAAAGATCCACTTTCAGCTTTCTACTTATGGCTAGCCAATTTTCCCAGCACCATTTATTAAATAGGGAATCCTTTCCCCATTTCCTGTTAAGGATATGAACAGACATTTCTCAAAAGAAGACATGCATACAGCCAACAGACACATGAAAAAATGTTCGTCATTACTGGCCATCAGAGATATGCAAGTCAAAACCACAATGAGATACCATCTCACACCAGTTAGAATGGCAATCATTAAAAAGTTAGGAAACAACAGGTGCTGGAGAGGATGTGGAGAAATAGGAACACTTTTACACTGTTGGTGGGATTGTAAACTAGTTCAACCATTATGGAAAACAGTATGGCGATTCCTCAAGGATCTAGAACTAGAAGTACCATATGACCCAGCCATCCCATTACTGGGTATATACCCAAAGGATTATAAATCATGCTGCTATAAAGGCACATGCACACGTATGTTTATTGTGGCACTATTCACAATAGCAAAGACTTGGAATCAACCCAAATGTCCAACAGTGACAGACTGGATTAAGAACATGTGGCACATATACACCATGGAAAACTATGCAGCCATGTAAAAGGATGAGTTCGTGTCCTTTGTAGGGACATGGATGCAGCTGGAAACCATCATTCTCAGCAAACTATTGCAAGAACAGAAAACCAAACACCGCATGTTCTCACTCATAGGTGGGAACTGAACAATGAGATCACTTGGACTCGGGAAGGGGAATGTCACACACTGGGGTCTATTTTGGGGAGGGAGGAGGGGGGAGGGATTGCATTGGGAGTTATACCTGATGTAAATGATGAGTTGATGGGTGCTGATGAGTTGATGGGTGCAGCACACCAACATGGCACAAGTATACATATGTAACAAACCTGCACGTTGTGCACATGTAACCTAGAACTTAGAGTAATAATTTTAAAAAAGTTATAACTGTATAGTTTTTTGAAGCTATGCATCTTTATTTAAAATATGAACCAAATTAAGATTGAACACAAATGTCTATTTTAATAATTTCTCAAAGCTTTCTAGCTGTAATTTGTAAATATATTTACTTACAAATTAATATTGTTAAGATCTTAGCATAAATCAAAAGCAATAGCAGGTACAAGGATTTCAGCCATAATTTCAAAATAATCAACAGTTCACTTGAAGATCCAAAGATAAAAGTACTAGATTAATGAATTATGGAAATGACACTATTTCTTAGAAAATTATTTTCATGGATACAGTAGAATTCATTGATAATGGAGCTCCAAGAGTGACTTTTATGTATATGTGTTACTATGAAGGTTTAAAAAATAAGGAAATGGAGACTAATTCTCCATGGCTTGTTTATGATTGTGAATATACTGATGTGACATAAGGGATGTAGTTTTCCCTCATGATTCTCTCACCACTTTGTCTTTCTTGTAAATACACAGGGGAAAATATATAATACATAATAATTAAATTATGCCTATATATGAATATATATATATATATACACACATATATATATATATTTCAAAGCATAAGCACTTCACTTGAATTTTTGCCTACATTATTCTAACTTCTTTCAGAAAATTACCTAATGATCTGTGTCATCTACTTTTTCTTGTTTTATTTTCCCATCAGGAAGACCTACTACATTATTCGAGACAATGGCAAAAGCTGAGATATGGCTTATTCGAAACTACTGGGATTTTCAGTTTCCTCACCCACTCTTACCAAATGTTGAGTTCGTTGGAGGACTCCACTGCAAACCTGCCAAACCCCTACCTAAGGTAAACTATTACTGTTTGTTTGTCTGCTTTGAATTTTCAGTGCAAATAGTTCTACATTCATTCAGAGTGTTTGACTTACACTGGAAAAAACATGGGTAGTGGGAAGGTAAAGCACATACCAATTTAAAACTCACATACATGTTGATACCATCACAAGTTTGTGAATTTCATCATTATTACAGATAAAGAGGGATACTAAGGAGATTTTGAAAATAGGGTGGGTAAATTAAAGTTTTGATTATGCAACACATAATAAGGTACTGGCCGTTCCTTCAAAGAATATTGATAACGAGATTAGCACACACCACAGGTAAGTGTATTGGACACAGTTTCTGTCCCAACACACCTTATATTTACTTTGAAAGATAGAATATATGCAAGTAATAGAAACTGTGCAAAAACTATTATCTCCAGGGAAAAACCAATGCTAAGGAAGCATCCAGTGTAGATAATATAGTATCCTTGAGTCACTGATGTTAATAAGTTAGATGAGAGCTGAACAATATGCAGGAATAGATGAAAGAATGAGAGAGGGAAAAAAGCACAAAAAGAAAAGCACGCAAAATGTTCAGGGCAGTTCTCAAGACTCAAAGTTTAGTTTGCAAGGGAGACACTGAGTAAGAATCAGATGATGCTGACAGGCAAGATAAAAGCCAGATATTCCTTAGGAACTGAAATATGTATTAAGCACATTTAGGAACTACTAAAAAGAGTTAAGAAAAGAAAATATGTGATAAGATTATATTTTAAAAAATATTCCAAGATGTTCAATGAATTAAATTGCAGAAGGGCCAGACTGGAAAGATCCGACCGTTCAGAAAATTTTGTATGAATTCAAGTAGCAGATGATGGAAAAGTGGACTAGAAAGTGGATAGAATTAACTATGCCTACTTTTGCAGTAATACTGCTAACTTCATATTACTTAACATGTATAAGTCACTTGAGATATCATTCCTCATTTAATAGAAACTAATTATTCAGTGCTTCAAGATTGCATTCTCTAACAAAGTCCTACCTGTCTTCTATATGACAGTTACCTTGTGGCCTTGATTAAAAGAAGACATGTCAGTTCTGACAGTAAGATGAGCGAGCTGAAATTGTAAAATTCTACCCTAAGTGATAAGGATCTTCACCAGTATTCTAACTTACAAGAAAATAATTCTTTAACAATATAATTGTGTTATTTGAATAATATTTGAAGCAAGACCACGTGTTCACTTGATTTTATTCAAACATTTACATCATTCTGCATTGAGATTCCAGAGGTTTACATCTTAGCATAAACGTACCCTATTAGAGCAGGTGTTTTCTGCCTTAAAACAAACAACTCAGTAAAGCTTCTCGGAGTAACTTGTGTCTTAACATCATAGCTGCCTGATAGAGAAGCACAGAAAAATTGAACAATGCATGTATAGTAAATACCCAATAATTTCTACCACTTGTATCTGAATAGTGCCCTTATTTTACAATAACAAAAGAATTCTGTCATCATATAACATTATAATCTTTATGAAGAAACATAAGAACTTCATATACTTTAAATTGATATCACAGTTTTAAGAAATAGGTAGAAAGTAAGCATTCTTTATTACATTATTATGTAATCTCGTAAGAGATCATTTTTGTCTGCCTCCTTATTAGCCGCAACATGATACTGATATTTTATTCCCTAGTTAAAATTTAATATCTATGTTGTATTCAAATTGTATGGGCTTCATATTGGTAATTTTCTAAAGAGACAAAAGCTGAGGTGAGACTATTGGAAATTCTGTGTCACCCTATCCTACTCTTGAAAGATTTCCCCACTCACATTAAGGGAAACCGATAGTGCCAGTAGGAGGAGAAAGAAAGTAGGAGGTGTAGCAGGATAAGAAAAAGGATGACTAGTAGTACAACAGTGATAATTACTAATACTAGCTGTTGTTAATTACTTATAGTAGCTGTTGTTATTAACTTGAAGAAAGCTTTGACTGCAAGTCAATGGTTGTGAAACCCGTTTTCTAATTGTTCATTATGTAAAATAATTATAAAGCCAAGTTGCTTTCTATTCAATTAAATATTAGATTCTCAGATAATTTATGTATATTTTAATAGAAAAGGACAATTGGCAAATGTATCAAGTGTTAAAAATGCATATAGACATTGGTTTTATAAGATATTTACATGAAATCATACAGAGAAAAAAATCAAGATATACATATTTAATATTTATGGAAAATATTCATAAAATATACATTGGAAGTAATCAAACATCTTAAATGAAGGAATAATTAAAAACTTATATTAGATACATACTGTAACATTATAATAATTTTATCAATACAATATTCAGTTACAGTCAGCTTTAATACAAGTAAAGCAAGGCAGAAAATTATAAATATTACAAGATGACACATTTTTTTGTAGGAGGAAAAGTACATATAATAAGAACAAAATTGTCTAAGTAAATGTCACAAGTGTACATTGAGCTATAAAAATAGAACAAAAGCCATGATGAAAACATACATAGTTTACCATGATAACATCTCTAGAGAGAAATTTTATTTAAAATTTTATTTTCTTTTTAGAACTTTTAATACTTTTGTAAAATTCCTTATATAAATAGTTTTTTTTTTTTTTAAGTTGTCACAGAATGGGAAACCATTAGTCCACATCGATAATGAATCTTTAAACCATGGTTATATTTCTTTAACACTGGGTAGATGAAGAAAGCTCTGAGCATCAAGCCACTGAGACAAAACACGGAACATAAGTTACATCAAATGTGGCTACAGGTAATTGCAATCACACACAATACCTGGATATCCCATGTATTATCTGGAACAGTACTACAGTGACTCTGACATCATTAACACTAATTTCTTAAGATTAGAAGTCATATTTTAAAAAAATACTCAGCCATAAGTGGTCTGCAAATAAAAATTTGGAATTTTTTTCTTTGTTTTGTAAAGAACACTTAAGAGAAAGTTTTACCCCAATGACTATATCTGAAATTATTTAACTTTAAAAATTGGCATAGATTGGGGATGATTCTCAATAAATTCCAGCCAAGTACGTTTTCACCAAGATTTGTATGTGGTGTGAGTGAGCTACTCAAGAAAGTGACCAAATCTCTTCTGCAGAAAGGCCTGGCAGTCTCTCCCATTCTGGTGCAAGTGCTGCTGCCTCTGAGACACAGCAAAGAGATGATGAGAGTTCCTCACATGCAGTTAAAGATAGTACATCAATTTAACAGTGTGATTTCAGGGCAATAGGTGTTCCACCCAAACAATCATCTGAAAAATATGATCACTCAACTATCTAACTATCTAACTATCACTCAACTATCTAACTATATATTGTACAATTCTGTATTATAAATGAGACTCTTAGAATTAATTCATAGAAATTCCAAACCACAATAGCAGACTCCAGAATGTCAGTGATTCTTTACCACCACTTTTTACAGTTACTATTTTTTCTTTTTTGAAAAAAGACTGGAAAACTCTGACAAACTTTAAGTGACATGCAAAGGATTATAGTAAGATAAATGTAGATTTACATAATCCCAGCTCTGAGTAACTTTTCCTCAGTGCACAAAGGATTATAGTAAGATAAATGTAGATTTACATAATCGCAGCTGTGAGTAACTTTTCCTCAGTGCTCAGAGTCAGGGAAGTCAACCACTAATGACTTCCAACTAAAATAATTCTGTAGAAAACCTGCGTAAAATAAACATATGTGATTTAGCAGAACAACAATATAGCATTAAAGCCAAGTGGTGCCACTTTAAGGAGCCTACATTAGTACTTAAAATATTATAAATGAAGAGTTTGAGTATCTCCCCAAATACTATGTAATAGCTCTATTTCATTTCTCTCTCTCTCTCTCTCTCTCACACACACACACATACTTACACAAATACTCTTAACAGAGGCAACCAATCTCATAGTGTGCATCTTGCAAAAAAACTGAATAATCGAGTCAGTCAAAAAACATCCTTTACTCCAATTGTTCCTGATAGTAGTTGATTTTCTCTTTTTAGTTTGTATACCAATTTTTTCACAGTGCTTGCTGTGCTGATAATCTATTATGATGGAACACGTTCTTTTTTTCACAGGAAATGGAAGAGTTTGTCCAGAGCTCTGGAGAAAATGGTATTGTGGTGTTTTCTCTGGGGTCGATGATCAGTAACATGTCAGAAGAAAGGGCCAACGTAATTGCATCAGCCTTTGCCAAGATCCCACAAAAGGTAAGATAAAATGTCTTAATATTGTGAAAAACTGCTGAAAGAGGTTGTTAAAGTTTGTAAAGAATCCAATTGTAGAAACTTCCTGCCTATAAATGTAGCTGTTGGGAAAGCACAAATTATCTCAGATATTAATTCAAAATCAAAAATATGTATGGAAGATACTAAAATAATACAGAGGGTGATTTTTAATTGGTAATTAATTTGGCATTAATATTGTGATCGGGAATAAATATAATTAAGAGTTGCAGGTAAAGTTTTGATATTATGACACTGGGGTCAGGTAAGAGCTATCACCAAATTCTGCCCCTGTGATTTGATCCTTTTGTTTAAGATTTCCTGAGGGCACTGTACACCCTACAGATGTTAGAAAACATTACATTTTAGTAACTTCACTAGAACAATAACAATAGCAGGTATTTAAAAAGTCTGACATGCATCATGCAGGTTAGTGTTGCCATGTTACCCAGCCTCGTGTACTTCCGGTACAATTTGGAGTAGGCCTATTTGAGTGATGTTCAGGGTACTATTCAGAGAAAGGTAGGCCTAGGCTGTCAGACAACTAATATAAGGATCTACACAGCCAGGTAAATTTGGAGAAAGAGAAAAAGCAGCCTGCCTTGCTGGACCAGACCCAGCCAATGTCTGAAGTAGGAAGATGAAAGAAAGAGGGTGGAGATGAATCCTGCTCTGAGGGTGGACCCTGTGTAGTGTAATATGTGGCCCTACAAGGACGCTGCACTGTGAGATTAACAACTCCTCCCAAGGGAGGCAGCAGAAGGAAGGAAATACAGGAAGGACTCAAGCAGAAGGAAGCCAGGCAGGGGAAGAGATTCAGATGCTGCTTCCATAGAACATAGTAGGAACATATTTTCTTTTATATAGAATAAAATGTGTCGATCACTTTTTAGTTCCCTGTCTGACATAGCCTTCTTGTAATAGCCTATGCTAATATTTTGCCAAAATCTCAAAGTTATTTTAACATGGATGTAACAAATATAACTTAAACACTGTAAATTATTTTTTAATTTATAAGGATTCCTTGGGGGTACCAAAATTAGTAATGTAAACATAAAAATGTCTTGGCTACAGCCGAACATATAAATCTCTGTTGTCAAAATTTTGTAGCACATTGTCTAAGTGTTAGCAATCAGTTGACCAAAATTCAGCAAAATACAATTTTAAATTTATTCAAGAGTTGTATTTTTATTTGTGGTACCTATAGGTTCCTCATTTCTATGTTGAAAAAATATCCAAAATTAGCAATACTGAGAATACTCTGAATTTGTGTCAAAAGCTATCACTTGAAATTTTTCTTGCAAGTAGTGCTTGATAATTTGTAATTTCAAAGAAGTTATTACATGCTACCTTTGAGGCATTAATTGACTTCTTCCAGGTGCCTTATTTTGTAGACTTGCATTTTTATCAATCAAAAACATCAAACTCTATTAAAATTACTTATACACAAGTAGATATAAGTGAACTACTTCCCATATTACTCACAAAATGAATAAATTAATATTAAATTTTGTAGATGAAAACTCATAAAATACATAACACAAAATAAGCATATAGGTCATTAGTAAGTTGTTACTGATTTTTCACACTAGAATGATGACTCCCTAAAATTTTCAATGTATATAATTATTAAAATTGTTTATCTTTTTAAAATTAAATTCCATTTGTTAACTTTTAATTTCATGGTAAATGGGTATATTTGTTACATAGGAGAATTTATGCCTTGGGGATTTGTTGTACAGACTGTTTTGTCATGCAAGTAGAAAGATTAGTACCTTTTAGTTATTTTTCCTGATCCTTTCTCTCCTCCCAATCCCCACCCTCCAATAAGGCCCAGCATATGTTGTTCCTCTCTATATGTTCATGCATTCCCAACTTTTAGCTTCCACTTATAAGTGAAGGCATGCAGTATTCGGATTTCTGTTCCTGTGTTTGTTTGTGAAGGATAATGGTCTGCAGTTCACTTGTGTTCCTGCAAAAGATATGAACTTGTTCTGTTTTTGGCTACATAATAATTCACTCTGTACATATATCACATTTTCTTTATCCAATCCATCGTTGAAGGGCATTTAGATTGATTTCATGTCTTTGTGAGGATGAATAGTGCTGTAATGAACATATGTGTGCATGTTCTAATCTATAGTCCTTTGGATACATAACCAGTAATGGGATTGCTGGGTTGAATAGTATTTCTGCCTCTAGGATTTTGAGGAATCACCACCCTGTCTTCCACAATGGTTGAACTTACACATTGTGTACAAGCATTTCTTTTTCTATACAACATCACCAGCATCTGTTATTTTTTGAGTTTTTAATAATGGCCATTCTGACTGATGTGAGATGGTATCTCTTTGTGGTTTTCACCAGTGATGTTAAGCTTTTTTTCATAAAGAGGTTTGCCACATATAGGTTTTCTTTTGAAAAGTGTAACAACTTTTTTGAATACTTGAACTTTTCATTGGTAATCTTATTTGTCTAAGCTACTATTTTGAAAAATCATGATTTCCTTATATACCTAACTAATTATAAAATTAAGGAAATGAAATATGAGTATTCTATTTACATCAGTCTGAGTAGTTCTTGTTACTTAACATCCCTTGTTCTCATGGTTAATCTCTAGAGTTCTAGCATTCTATAACTTTTGGGCTCCTCTCATGGAATAAGATATTTTCTTCACTGTAACAGGTTCTGTGGAGATTTGATGGGAATAAACCAGATACCTTAGGACTCAATACTCAGCTGCACAAGTGGCTACCCCAGAATGATCTTCTTGGTAAGTCTCTGGAGAACAAATATTGAATATATTAGTAACAGATTATTAGAGTGTTAATAGTCATCATGAAACAAGTCTATTGAACATTTGTTATGGAAAAACTTAAAAATAAAATGAAACTTCTGTATATTTATTTTCCAGTCCTAGGGTGAAAAGAATAAACAATAATTGTTGGCATTTTATGATAGGCACCCACATTCTTTATGATCAGAGTATCTTTATTTCAGGTGTTATTTCCTCTCACAGAATTTTTCTGGCACTTCCTGGGTTGTCTTCCTTTCTCATATTTCTACAACTTTACTTTCCTCTTCTGTAGGGTTATTTCAAATGTCATTAAAAATAACAGCTCTTCTGCTACCACCATGGACACTGCATTTTCTGTAGTATTAAATCTCTAATCTTAATCGAAGAGTGTTGACACATTTCATAATGAAATGTGACCTGTCTTTCCTCAATTCTAGCACCACCAACACTTCACTGCCTGCTGCCTTGCACACCCCACATATCACACTCCATGACTGTACTTAAGAGAATACATTCCAGCCAAAGTGGCTCACACCTGTAATCCTAGCACTTTGGGAGGCTGATGTGGGCGGATTGACTGAGCTCAGGAGTTCAAGACCCTCCTAGGCAGCATGGTGAAACTCAGTCTCCATTAAAATACCAAAAATTAACGGGGATGGCGGTTTGCCCCTGTAGTCCCAGCTACTCAGAAGGCTCAGTGGGAGAATTGCCTGAACTCAGGAGGTGGAGGTTGCACTGAGCCAAGATTGCACCACTGCACTGCACCCTGGCGACAGAGGGAGAGTCCATCTCCATTAAAACAAAACAAAGCAAAAAACAAGAACACATTCTTACATGCCCATCCCTTTTCCGTGCTTTTTCCTTTTTGCACATTGTGTTTCCTTATCTAAATTGCACTTTTTTGTTAGTACAACTGGTAATCTTGTATTATTTTTTTCGGTCTGAAGTTAAACACACTACATAGCCTTCACTTACATCTCCAGCAGAAGTAGGTGCTCCTTCCTCTGAAGTCTGAAAACAATTTTATTTCAGTTCAGTGTGTTATCTAGGAAATACCGCCACATTCAGATTCTTCCACTATGCATTTCTATTTTATTCCTATGAATGATTTTGCTAAAATTCCTTCAATCCTAGGTCATCCAAAAACCAGAGCTTTTATAACTCATGGTGGAGCCAATGGCATCTACGAGGCGATCTACCATGGGGTCCCCATGGTGGGCGTTCCATTGTTTGCCGATCAGCTTGATAACATTGCTCACATGAAGGCCAAGGGCGCAGCTGTTAGTTTGGACTTCAACACAATGTCAAGTACAGACTTACTCCATGCACTGAAAACAGTAATTAATGATCCTTTGTGAGTATAACTTTTTCTTTACTCTGTGGTATTTATAGATAGATTCTCTTGTCAATAGTGAGTATGGCTCTTATCCTTTTTATAAGAGACTGATTTTGAAAGAATTTAAATGATTTAAACAATCTGAAATCTGCTTTTATTTTTGAGTTGTTATTTAAAAATTTTATTTGAACCACATATATTTAACGAATAACCAATTATTGAAATAATTTTCTACACACAAAAAATTTTAAAGTAATATACATAATAAGACATTTTAAAATACATTTGACATAATCAATCCACAATAGAAAGGAAGGATAAACTTGAAATCATAGAATAAAATATTTTAATTCAATAACTAAAATGCCTCAAGGTATATCTTTTTTCTCACTGAAAAATTTATTTTTATTATCATGATTGTAACAGACTTGATAATTTAACTTCTATAGCATAAAACCCAGCTACTTAAAGTATAAAATCCTAATGTATTTAGTATGCTTACAGTTACGAAGCCATCACTATTATATAATTTTAGAACATTTTGATCATCATAAAAGAAACCATAATGGTATAGAAGTCACTTCCCATCACCCCTTAGCCCCAGGCTAACACCAATTTGCTTTCCTTCTCTATATTCTCTCTACATATTTCATACAAATTGAATCATACAACTTATGACGTGTAAATGGCTTCTTTCACCAATTACAATTTTTGTTGTTTTTATGGTTTTTGACTTTATTTATGTTGTGTGTATTAACATTTCATTTCTTTTTACAGCAACATATTTTATAATATAGGTATGTCACATTTTATTTGTCTCTATCATGATCTGAGAGATAGGTAAATTGGTGTTTTCACTTCACAATAATGTTTAAGATGATCTTACCTTTTTGAGCTGTCTCACGTAGTGTGTGTACATTTATTTTATGTGTTTTATACTTAAATGTGTATTTTAGAAGCCATATAATGTATTTTAAGATTCTAGGCATCAAATAATTTAAAAATAAACACAAAAAATAGAGGAAATCCTAGGTATTCTATCATAGTGTGGCCAGGAAAAGCCTCTCTTATCAGTAACATTTAGAGGGTACCTCAAAAAGAGATGGAAGTATGTCTTGGGTTGTTGCAAGAAAGAATACTTCAACCGTGGGTAGAGGGGACACAATGTGTAAGGTGCTAAGATGGGAGCTTAAAGAAAAATATAAGGCCAACGTCCCTAGAAGACCTAGTGTGCATGGGAAAGTTTCTGGAGGAGAGCTTGCCAGTGTCTGATATTGGAGGATCCCGAGGACCAAATAACAGAGTTGGATTTTATTCTTGATATGATGAAAGTTCAGGCAAAAGTCTTAATCAAGGCAGTGTCATAATCTGATTTTTTTTTTTCAGAAAAAAATCATTCCAGCTGCTGGGTGAGAAACAGTAGGGCACAAAATATTAGAATAGAAGCAGAGCTCCTGGCTATGAGGCATTTCACCCACATGACACAATTCATCTTTAGAAACTTAAGGATGATAATTCTCAATTTGTATTTTAACTATATATCTTTCTCCACTTAAAATGGCTCATGATGTTGAGCATGATTTTATATGCCTGTTTGAGACCTAGAGGAATGTAATTGTATATTTCATAAGACAAAGGATAAATGCCTAAGCGATGGGTACCCTTTTCTTCATGATGTGATTATTTCACATTGCAGCCTGTATCAGAACATCTCATGTACCTCATGAATATTGACACCTACTATGTACTCAAAAAAACTAAAAATTAAAAGAAATAAAATTGCTCATATGTTCTCTACCTCAAATAATTAACTTTCTCACCTGAACTTCCATTTTTACTTTAAAAATATTTGTCTATTATGAAATCCAATTTAAAATCCAAACTTTCTATGATGACTCAAGTTAAAATACACAAATTCTATGTCAATTCTATTACATTTACTTTGAATCATATGATACTTGAAAAACCTTTCATTGACTTGATATGCTCAGGCAAATTAAGTTACTTTTTTTCTTTTCTTTTCTTTTTTTTTTTTTTTTTTTGAGGGGGTTTCACTCTGTCACCAGGCTGGAGTGGAGTACAGTGGTGTGATCTTGGCTCACTGCAACCTCCCCGTCTTGGTTTCAAGTGATCCTCCTGTCTCAGCCTCCCCAGGAGCTGGGACTACAGGTGTGTGCCACCACGCCTGGGTAATTTTTTTTTTTTTTTAACTAGAGATAGGGTTACACCATGTTAGCCAGGATGGTCTTGATCTCCTGACCTTGTGATCCACCTTCCTCGGCCTCCCAAATTACTGGGATACAGGTGTGAGCCACCACGCCTGGCCTAATTAACTTACTTTCTTTTTTTATTATTTTTTAAAAATTTATTATTATTATTATACTTAATTTCTAGGGTACATGTCAATGTTGATACCTTTATGCTTATCATTTAGATATAAAGAGAATGCTATGAAATTATCAAGCATTCATCATGATCAACCAGTGAAGCCCCTGGATCGAGCAGTCTTCTGGATTGAATTTGTCATGCGCCATAAAGGAGCCAAACACCTTCGGGTTGCTGCCTACGACCTCACCTGGTTCCAGTACCACTCTTTGGATGTGATTGGATTCCTGCTGGTCTGTGTGGCAACTGTGATTTTCATCATCACAAAATGTCTGTTTTGTGTCTGGAAGTTTGTTAGAACAGGAAAGAAGGGAAAAAGAGATTAATTACGTCTGAGGCTGGAAGCTGCAAAATCCGATAAATGAGACTCCTTCAGTTTATTACAACAAGAAGAGGTCGTGATACAAGATTCCTTTCTTCTTGTCACAAAACATCTTTCAAAACTTACCTTTTCAAGTCTAAATTTCTTTTTTAGAGATTTAATGCCTGTTTAACCATTAGAAATATTTCACTTGAAGGAGGAAAACATTAGGGAAAATAAAAATGATATAAAGTCATATGAACTTACATTGAAATGTATTGAGCTTATATTGAAATTTATTGTTTTACTTCATAGTTTGTATGAAAAAATGTACTAAACTTAATTACATATCACACATTGTACATGGAAACAAGAACCTTAAGAAGTGCCCTGACAATATCAATACTGTTTTGCACATACTCAGCATATTTTGAATTCATTTCATGCAAGGTTGTTTTGTTTTAACTGTCTCTGAGGAAACTATTAAATAATTAGATTGTATAAATAGTCTCTCTCTTCCTCTTGATATTTTGAGATGAGTGTTGCTGCTTGGCTTTTACTGTGCATCCAGCTTCAGCGTCACTTTTTCTCCTAAAAGGTATGATAAAAATGCTTACCCTTTTAGAGCTTCAGTCATTTCCCAGTGGAAAGTATGTGAAATTAGAAATACAGCAACTCATACCTGGTTTCTACCACAAAATAAACCAAATTTCAATGTGTTTGTTTTTTTGAGCCAATTCTATTTTTCTGGTCATTTAAAAACATTCATCTGTTTTTTAATTTTTTTTTTTTTTAGTTATTTCAATAGTTTTTGGGTGATGGTTTTTCGTTACATGGATAAGCTCTTTAGTGGTGATTTTTCAGATTTTGGTGCACCCATTACTCAAGCAATATACACTGTACCCAATGTGTAGTGTTTTATCCCTCACCCCTCTCCTACCCTTCCTTCTGAGTTCCGAGAGTCAATTATATCATTCTTAAGACTTTGTGTACTAATAGCTTCAGTCCCTCTTATAAGTGAGAGCATACATTGTTTGGTTTTATATTCCTGAATTACTTAGAATAATGGTCTCCAACTACATCCAGGTTTGTCTCTTTTGATGGCTGAGTAGTATTCCTATATATATGTGTGTGTATGTGTGTGTGTGTGTGTGTGTGTGTGTGTGTGTGTGTATCTCACATTTACTTTATCCACCCATTGGTTAATGGGAATCTAGGCTGGTTCCACAGTTTTGCAATTGTGAATTGTGCTGCTATAAACATGTGTGTGTTTGAGTTTTTTCATATAATGACTTATTTTCCTCTGGATAGATGTCCAACGGTGGAATTGCTGGATCAAATGGCAGTTCTACTTTTAATTATTTAAGGGATATCCATATTGTTTGCCATAGTGGCTGTACTAGTTTGCATTCCCACCAGCAGTGTAAATGTGTTCCCTTATTAGCACCATGCCAACATCTCTTATTTTTGGATTTTTAAACTATGGACATTCACCATTTGTATATCTTCTTTCAAAAATTTTCTATTCATGTTCTTAGGCTACATTTTGAGGGATTACTAGTTTTTCTCTTGCTGATTTGTTTAAGTACTTGGTAGATTGTTGATATTAGTCTTTTGTGGGATGTGCAGTTTGTGAAGATGTTCTCTAACTCTGTGAGTTGTCTGCTTACTTTGCTGATTATTTTTTTGCTGTTCAGAAGCTTTTTAGTGTAATTAAGTTCCATCTATTTATCTTTGCTTTTGTTGTCTTTGCTTTTGGGTTCCTGGTCATGAAGTCTTTGCCTAAGCCAATGTCTAGAAGAGTTTTTCCGATGTTATCATCTACAATTTTTACACTTCCAGGTCTTAGATTTAATTATTTGATTCATCTTGAGTTGATCTTCATATAAGGTGAGAGATGAGTATCCAGTTTCATTCTTCTACATGTGGCCAGCGAATTATTCCAGCACCATTTGTTGAATAGGGGGTCCTTTCCCCACTTTATGTTTTTGTTTGCTTTGTCAAAGACTAGTTGGCTATAAGTATTTAGTTTTATTACTGAATTCTCTCTTCTATTTCTTTGGTCTACATGTCTGTTTTTATACCAGTACCATGCTGTTTTGTTAACTATAGCCTTGTAGTATAGTTTGAAGTAGGGTAATGTGACACCTCCAGATTTTTTTTTTCTTAGTCTGGCTTTGGCTATGTGGGCATCAAAGCTGAGAATCAAATCAAATCCTCAACCCCTATTACAACATCTGCAATAATAATAATAATAATAATAATAATAATAATAATAATAATAAAATACTTAGAAATATACCTAACCAAGAAGGTGAAAGTTCTCCACAAAGAAGACCACAAAACTCTTCTGAAATAAATCATAGATGTTGCAAACAAATGGAAACACACTCCGTGTTCATTGATGGCCTGAATAAATATTGTGAATATGACCATACTGCCAAATGCAATCTATAAATTCAATGCATTTTCCATTAAAATATCATCATCATTATTCACAGAACTAAAAAAACAACTAAAATTCTAAATTTCATATAGGTTCTATTCTCATTTTTGACCTTTAATGACAAATGTAAGGTCTTATTTTGTGGTTGTGATAATATAGGAATTTCATTATAAAGGGATTAAGTGTATTGTTAATCCTGCTAAACTTACATGTACATATACATGTCCATTTATTCTAAAATGAGACACTGCATCATTTAGTTGCCTAATAGATACATGGTGAAATTCAATGTGTTTATTGATGACAGTTTGACATAATAATTATTATTCCATATACTGTACTTCAGATAATGTCAAATTTTTCTCTTTTTCCAAGGGTCTTTTGATCCTTTTCCTCTCCAAATATAAAATAGAAACATGAAATCCTTTAGCATGACAAAAAGTGTACAAAGTATACAGTGACTTTATAAATGTTGTGCAAAATAGCTGAATCAAGCCATAAATCTTCTTTAATGTACACATCAGGGAAGCACTTTATGATAAATGTGGTCTAGATGGACAGAAACCTGGTTGTCTTTGTTGGTAAGAATCATTACTCTTTCCTAATTATCACACAAGTGTTCTCCAGTCTAAGGAATGATTTAAATATAAATATTATATATATATATATATATATGCCACTATATATGTATATATTTTATATATCTTTATATAAATCATGACTATATATACACACACACAGTAAAACATTGATGCTAGAGAAATTATAGGAAGAGTTTGTAACAGAATATTTCATACAAATCATCCAGGAATTGATACATATACAAAGAAACACAGAACTAATATAGTGCCAAATGTTAATAATGTTGTTTTATCATGCTTATAAACCTGTGTTTATTTACATTAAACCTATCCTACAACACATGTAACAATAGATTGGTATCCATTGTTTAGTGACAGCTACAGAACAACAACCAAACAAGACAAACAATCTAATATAAAAGTTGATGAAAGTATGAATAGGTAATTAAAAGTAAAAATGATAAATAACATATAAAAGATGATAAAGTTACTGATGCTCCAATAAATAGAAATAATGCCAATAAATTATTGCTATAAAAATCTCAAATAGAAGAGTCCACATAACATGATGGTTAAAAGCTGGCAGTCTGAATTCAGGTCACCTTGATTTGAATCTCTGAGAAACCACTACACAATGATGTGTGTTGGACAAGGTATTTAAACTTTATTTCCCTCAGCTTTCCCACCAATGAAATGGCAATGGTGGTCACAGTATTATCTACCTCATGGGGTTGCGGAAGGAGGGAATTCACTAACATTGCAAAGCACTAGAAACAGTTTTGTATACATCAAAATAAAATTTGCACTCATAATTAAACAACAAAAAAAAAATTTCCACAACAATTTTGCTGTTGATAAAATTGCATAGTACATGCCAGGCACGGTGGCTCATATCTGTAATCCTAGCCCTGGGGGAGGCCAAGGTAGATGGATCATGAGCTCAAGAGATTGAGACCATCCTGGACAACATGGTGAAACCCTATCTGTACTAAAAATACAAAAACCAGCTGGGCATGGTGGAGTGTGCCTGTAGTCCCAGGTACTTGGGAGGCTGAAGCAAGAGAATCGCTTGAACCCCAGGAGGCAGTGGTTGTAGTGAACTGAGATCACTGCACTCCAGCCTGGTGATAGAGCGAGACTCTGTCTCAAAAAAAAAAAAAAAAAAAAAAAAAAAAAAAAAAAAAAAAAAAAAAAATACATAGTATAGTTCAAAGACATGAAAAACATGATATATTTGTAATGTAAATTATAAAAATGACAATTTACTATTTACTATTTCAAATGTGGGAATTAAATTTATAGCAAAAAGCAAGGGCGAACAAACTATGGTCTTTTAGTCAAATCTGGCCATCCACTTGTGTGTGTTTTTTTTTTTAAACAATTGATTAAAAATTTTTATGCCAAAAATCAAACATTTTAATCATTTAATGTGTATAATCCGTTGGCATTTAATACATTTGCAGTATTTTTCCACTACCACGACTGTCTAGATCCAAAGTATTTTTTCACTTCAAAAGGAAGCTTTATAACCATTAGACAGTCATCTCGCATTCTCCCATCCTCCATCTCCTGCAACCTGGCATTATCTGTTGGCATCGTTCTATAGCCTAGGAGATAATATTTTTTAAAAAGGCAAATAGGTACACAACTTCAACAAAAGTGTTTTTATTTTACCTTATTTCAACATCTCTTATTTGTTCATAAATGAAAGTTCTGTGATGTAGTATAATTAGTTTTAATTTCCTAATTGCTCTGTTATTAAATATATTCAGCAGTGTTGTGATTTATACTGTTATAATTTCTGTCCAATTTTGCAATGAAGTCTGTCTCATGAGAATTGCAGTAAACCAAGACCCTGGAAAGCTGTAATGGAGGTGAGGAAGTGAGATTCAGATGTGTGTGTCAGGTAAAACAGAATGAAATGAAAAAGCAAAACCAAAATGCATAAAATAGAAGAAATTAATAAGAATGAAAATCAGGATCTCAAAGAGATATTTGCACATCTATGTTCATAACAGCACTATTACAAAAGCTAAGAGTTGGAAACAACCCCAGTGTCAATCAGAGAATGAATATTAACAACTATGTGGTATATACACAAAATAAAATTTTACTCAGCCTTATAAAAAGGAATTGTGACACATGCTGCAATGTAGAAGAAACTTGATACCATTAGACTAAGAGAATAAATCAAAAAAGACAAACAGTGTAATCTACTCATATATAGCATTTAAGCTGTCAAATTCATAGAAAAAGAAAGTGATTACCAGGTGAAAAGGAGAGCATAAAATGGAAAGTTGTTGTATATTGGGTATAGAGTTTTCATTTTAGAAGAAAAAGTTCTGAAGATTGATTGCATAACATTGTGAATATATCTAGCATTCTCTGTGTACTTAGAAATGGTTATGATGAAAAATTTCATGTGTGTTTTACCATAGCCACTCCGCTAACAATTCTGGCTGATACTTGATTTTTTCTCCTTAGTTTCTTGCAGCAATTCTTTCAATAATATTTGCTGTGCTATTGCTCTTTTGTGATAGAGCAAATTATTTCTTCATAGGAAATGAAAACTTTCCCAGAGATTTGGAGAAAATAGCACTGCAGTTTTGTCTCTGGTGTCAATGGTCAGTAACATTACAGAAGAAAGGGTCAATGTGATTTCAATAGCCCTTGTGCACTTCTCACCAAAGGTTACATAAATTTCTGTAGTGACGGAAAACTACTGAAAAAAGTCTTCAACTATGCAAAGGGTTAAAAGATGAAAATGTCCTGCCTGAAAAGTTAGTTTTTAGGATAATTTTAATTCACCTCAGATGTCAATTTAAAAACAATGTATATGATAGATGATAACACAGTAAAAAGAGTGTTTTTAATTAACAATAATTTGACATGACCTTTATGATCAGAAAGAACATATAATGAAGAACTGCAGGGTGGCATTTTGGTATTTTCATGGTATTTGAGGCAGGTAACATGTATCAACAAATTCTGACCTGCCATTTGATATCTTTGTTTACAGGATTCCTGAGGTAAATCTACACATTACAAATGTTATCAGAAGGGAGTTATATATTGATGGGTAACTACACTAGCACAATAACAATAAGTAGGTATCAAAAAAAAATCTGAAATGTCTTATGGAGTTTAGACTTCCCATGTAATCTGAGCCTCTTTACTTTCCTTAATTTTGAAACAGGCCTATTCAGTGTGTTGTGCAGGGCACTATTCAGAGAAAGAAAGCCCAAGGCTCACCCACCTTGAGTCTAGGTACCCACTCAGCCAGGTAGATTTAGAGAGATAGAAAAACTAACCTGGCTCGATAGACTAGACCTTGCCAATGTCTGAAAGGAAGGGGTAACAGGAAGGAAGGTGATTGAATCCTGCCTTTAAGGTGGACCATGTCCAGTATAAAATGTGCCCCCGAAAGACTCCACTTCTAACCCATGTATTTACACTATCACCCACTTGAAGAAAACGAGGATATAAGAAAGAGTTAAGGCCAGGTGTGCTGGCTCATGCCTGTAATCCCAAGACTTGAGAAGCTGAAGTCGGAACAGTCCTTGAGCCAGGAGTTTGAGACCAGCCTGGGCAACATACAGAGACCCTGTCTTTACAAATAATGATAGTAATAATAATAATAATAATAATAATAATAATAATAATAATAATAAAATAGAAGTGTGCAGAAGTGCATGCCTGTGGCCCTAGCTATTCCCAAGGCTGAGGCAGGAGGGTTGATGGAGCCTAGGAGTTTAAGGTTGCAGTGAGCTATGAACAGACTTCTGCACTCCAGCCTGAAAGGCAGAGTGAGACTGTTTCAAATTTAAAAAAAAAAAAAAAAAAAAAAAAAAAGGAAAAAGAAGAAGAAAGAGGCAAAATATCAAGCAAGGAGAGAAGTTCCCATGTCTCAACCCCTAAAATATAGTAATAACTAACTTTCTAATATGTAAACACAACTATGATCTTTGAATATTTATGAAATGCTCTTTATTTTTATATTCTATGTAGCTTTTTGTAATTACCTATACTTTTTTTTTTTTTTTGGCTGCAAACCTGAAGTTACTTTTAACACTCACTTATAAAATACATTTTTAAAACTTGTAAATTATGCATTGGTTTATGAAGATTGCCTGGTAATTCCAAAATTAGTACCTCATTATGGTACTATGCATGTACCAAATGGCTTAGCTATAGACAACCATATTAAACATTGCTGTCAATGCTTTGGAGTATGTCATCGAAGATTTAACAGTCTTTGAATAAAATTTAGCATCATTGCATTTTAGAATTTTTTCAACTGCACTATTATTTATAAGATGCCATTCTTTCCCACATCTAAAAATGTCTATGTTAACAAATCTAATAACATGATGGATATATGTGAATAATGCCACTTGAAATTTTTTCTCTTTATATGTAATTCCTAAGCAGAATTAATTTATTTCTCATACAGAGAGGATTGAATAGATTTGCTTTCTTTGTAAATCAAAAGATGTCAGACTCTAACTATGGAACAAATGGATATAAGTAAACTGTCTCCCATTTCTTTGTTTTAAAATTTAAAAACTTAATAATAAATTTGGAAGATGAGAGTAAGTATAAGACACATACTATTTTAAAAAGTGTGAACCATTATTAATTTGTTACTCTTCTTCACACTAGAATTATGACTAACAATTAAATACTTGAATTTTTCATTTATTATCTCAATTGTCTAAGTCATTAAGTATGAAATATTATGATTGCATTTAAACTGGCTTAATGTAGAAATAAGTCCAGGAAATATAATTGTTCTATTCACTTCAGTCTTTTAGTAGTTCTCATTAATTAACCTGTCTTATCCTCATTTCTTTGTCTGCTATATAGAAGGCATTTAGCAGGGCTCTCAGTCTTTTTAGAATTCTAACACATATGCTTTAATTTGAATTTGACTCAGAACAAAGTATTTTCTTTATATAAATGATTACATGGAAATTTGATGACAGGAAATCAGATACCTTAGTACTAATTCTTCGCTGTATAGTGAGTAGTCAAGAATGACCTTGGTGAGACTCTGAAGAACAAAGATTGTAAACATGGCTAACAGCCAATCATGATGAAAATAGTTCAACAGAAAACAGATTCACCATTTATTATTTAAAAACTCAAAAATAAAATCTAATATCTTTATATTTATGTTCCAGTCCTGGGGAAAAAATACAATAAACTATAGCAGTTACTATTTTATTATACACAGTTACATTCTTTATGGCCAGAAACAAATTATCTTTATTTTTATTTTGACTGCAGTTACCTCTTAAACAATAAAAGTTCAATAGTTTTCTAGGTTGTTTGTCTCCTAATTCAATCATTACACACATCCTTTCTGCTTATGTTGGGATATTTCAATTGCAACTGAAAAATAACAGCCCATCTTTTATTTCCAGTGACTGCATTTTCTATGGGGAAAAAATCCCCAGTCTTTATCAGGAAGTCTTAACACATTTCATACTGAAGTGTGGCCTATATACTTATCTTTGGTGGTTTTAGTGGAAATATTTGTCAGAGGTTCTAGGCTAGTGCATACGTTTTAAAATAGTCAAAAAAGTGAAATAAGTGGAATTGTGGAAGATGGTAACAACACATTATAAGGAAGACTGAGAAAAAATTTGAAGCAGGGAAGCATGAATATTGTTAGAGTACTGACTACTTTTCAGCATGCTTATGCCAGTCTCTCAGCATGAGAGCTCATCAATTTTTTTTTTAATAAATTTTATTTGGTATGTTTAGGGTATACAAAGTGATATTATCAGATACAAATACATAGTGAAAAGGTTACTATAATGAAGCAGGTAAGCATGTCCATCATCCCACATTAGTAACTAATAATAATTAGTTATTATTAGTTGTTTTTAAAACGCTTCCACAATGCTTTATTTTCAGTAAATTGGCAGGATGTAATCAATCACTAGTTCCTCTTCTATTTAATTATAAGGAAATAATTTTGATGTTAATATTTTTAATCCCATCACTGATAAATTGTAGACCACTACTCCTTTCAAATTTGCCTTTATAAAACAATTGAAGAAATAAAATACTAGCATAAATGTGACCATATTCTTTCTTATTGTGGTTGTGGTTGCTTTTTTCTTATTTGAAATAATCATAAAATAATGGACTTGAAAGAGATAAATTGGAATATTTCTTTTTAACAGTCAAAATGTCTGAAACCATAAATACGTTGTCTTTAAATTATTTCAGTACACTCAATCATTTTAGTTATGCTATTACTATTATTTTTTAATATTAATTTTAATAACCATCATTCTGGTGTTGAAAATTTGTGAATAGTTAACACATATTGAATGTATGTGAAATGACCTGCATTATATTGATTCTTTGTATTATGTAAGTTCTTGATTGTAGTTTTTTACAATTGTATTAAAAACATAAAGCAGGATTAATGTCACCCTCTGAAAAACCATAGTCTACCCACTGTAATTTTTTAAATAAAAAGAAAAGAAGTAACCTCCATTGCTATTGTTACCGTGCCATGCATTAGCACTTTGTAGTTTTAACTTGGTAAGCATATACTTAAATGCATACTTATTATTTGTCTACTAGTCCATAATTTTTTCAACACTAAATACCTCAAAGCATTCAATACAATGCCTCAAAGTAAAATATAGAACATTCCTTAAATTCTAAAATCAAAATACAACAAGAAAAAATAGTAATAGCAAACATTGACTGAGAATCTCTTTATGATGAGAATAATTTTACCAAGTATTCTAACAATCATTGCATGACTACTCACAATAACCAGATAAGAAACATACACGATTCTTATTCATTCAATTGAACAATAAAATCTAGGAAGAGGTGCTTTTTTTACTCATAGTAAACATATATATATCATTGACTAGAGTGTATTTTTCAGTATTTTCTTACAAAATTTACATACAGTGAAATGCAGATATCTTCACTATACATTTTTTTTTTTTTTTTTTTGAGTTTCAACAAATGCTTACACCTCTACAAACCCAAACTACATAAAACATTATTGTAACCATAAAAATGTCCCTTCATGCCTCTTCCCAGCCTGGCTCAGCCCTTGCTTCCCAGAGGAGATTGTTTCAGAATACTTTCAGAATACTTATATATGAAATTACACGTGCATTATGTACTTTTTCGTGGTGAGTTTCTACTCAGCCTAACATGTTTTGGATTCATCTGTATTGTTGCATGTCAGAGATGTATATGAGTATACTGCATATTCTGCATCTCCGTTTGTTTATTCATTCTCTGGTTGGTGGATACTTGGGTTGTTCCTACAGTGTCTTGTGAGTGGGAGTTTTTGTTGTTGTCATTTGTTTGTTTATGAAGTCTAATTTATTATTTTATTATTTTTTATTTTATGGTTTTTCTCTAATCTGTCTCAGAAAGGTTTGCCTGCTGCCAAGTAATCAAGGGAGATGACTCCTGTTTTCCTCTAAAAGCTTTACGGTTGTGTTTGGTAGTCATTTTGTTTTGTTTTGAAACAAGGTCTCTCTCTGTTGCCCAGGCTGAAGTGCAGTGGCACCATTGAGGCTTACTATAACCTCCATCTCCTAGGCTCAAGGGATCCTCCCACCTCAGTCCGCTGAGCAGCTAGGAATACAGGAGCGCCACAATGATAGAGTAATTTTTTTAAAAAGATTTTGTAGAGACTTAATTTACTCTTTATTTTTTAATTTTTTTTTATTATACTTAAATTCTGGTATATGTGTGCAGAACATGCAGGTTTGTTACATAGGTATACATGTGCCATCGTAGTTTACTGCACCCATCAAACCATCATCTACATTAGGTATTTCTCCTAATGTGTCCCTCCCCTACCCCCCGACCCCCAATAGTCCCCAGTGTGATGTTCCCCTCCCTGTGTCCATGTGTACCCAATGTTCAACTTCCACTTATGAGTGAAAACATGAGGTATTTTATTTTCTGTTTTTGTGTTAGTTTGCTGAGAATGATGGTTTCCAACTTCATCCATGTCCCTGAAAATTACATGAATTCAGCCTTTTTTAATGGCTGCATAGTATTCCATGGTGTATATGTGCCACTTTATCCAACCTATCACTGATGGAAATTTGGGTTGGTTCCAAGTCTTTATTGTTGTGAACAGTGCTACAATAAATATACGTGTGTATGTGTCTTCATAGTAGAATGATTTATAATCTTTTGGGTATATACTCAGTAATGGGATTGCTGGGTCAAATGGCATTTCTTGTTCTAGATCTTTGAGGAATCACCACACTGTCTTCTACAATGGTAGAACTAATTTACCCTCCCACCAACAGTGTAAAAGTATTCCTATTTCTCCACATCCTCTCCAGCATCTGTGGTTTCCTGACTTTTTAATGATTGCCATTCTAACTGGCATGAGATGGTATCTCATTGTGGTTTTGATCTGCATTTCTCTAAAGACCAGTGATGTTGAACTTTTTTTCATATGTTTGTTAGCTGCATAATTGTCTTCTTTTGAGAAGTGTCTTTTCTTATCTTTTAAACAGATTGGTAAATGTCACTTCAGGATTCAAACTGAGGCTGTGTGCTTTCATACTCTTGACCACTAACCCACTGTTATAATGTCAATACTAACTCCTGGTCAGTGACAACTTCTTATGAGATTTGACTTGATCTGAACCTTGTCATAGATTTGTCTCCTATTTCTAGTCCTTAAATCGCAATTTTATGATAAATAAAAATTTGCTTTTCCTGTTCTTAGACCACATTTTAATAAAGTTGTTTTTTAATGTGTTTATTTTCATTATAGATGATGGACACTAGACCTTTGTCAAAGGTATAGTTTGTGAACATTTGGTACCATCCTATAGGTTTTGTATTTACAGTGTTGATAGTTTCTTTCACTGTGCAGATGTTCTTTGTTTTTACTAGATCCCATTTGTCATCCTTTGTTTCTGTTACAATTGCTTTTGGCATCTGCATCATAAAAGCTTTGTCCATTTCTATGTGTAGGATGGTATTTCCTAGCCAAAAAGCATATGAAAAATGCTCAAAATCACTAGTTATTAGCAAGGACAGGGAATCAATCTAAATGCTCATCAGTGGTAGACTGGATAAAGAAAATGTGGTACACATTCAACATGGAATACTATAAAGCAATAGGAAAAACAAGACTATGTCTGTTGCAGGCGGAATATGGATGGAAGATGGAGCACATTATCCTTTGCAAATCAATGAACTAATGCAGGAAAATAAAATCAAATACTGCATGTTCTCACTTGTAAGTTGGAGTTAAATGGTTAGGACATACCAGCGCATAGAGGAAAACAACAGACACTGGAGACTTCCAGATGGTGGCGTGTTGGAGGAGGTAGAGGAGAAGAAAAAAATAACTATTGTGTACTAAACTTAATACTTGGGTGACAAAATAATCTGTAAAACAAACCACCATGACACAAGTCACCTACATAACAAAACTTCACATCTACCCCGAACATAAAATATAAGTTAAAAGAAAGAATATTACTTTTTACTTGTTGATTGATGTTGTTTAATATATGCAGAAAGTAGAGCTACTTTACAAGAAATTCTACACTAGCCCATTCTCAAATGGTAGCAGAAAAAGTTCCATAGATGAAATTTCAAGGGAAACAGGAATAACGTACGAAAATTGTTTTTTAAAACAACCATTTGGTGCCCCTGGCAATAATTTAAAAGGCATATAACAAATAAATTAACATTCACAGAAGAAAATCCACTAATTTGTGGTGAAAACAGCGAGTGTCTTTGGCATTTAAGCCACAACAAGCTCACTTGCCCACCCTCCTAGTTCAGCGACAGAAACTCCCTCTCTTCCAGGGAGGTGCTGATGCTGCCACAGGGCTCTCACTCTTCAAAGCTCCCAGTTGAGTGGCGGGGTGTGCTGTTGAGAAAAGGTGTCTCTTTGAAATTTTTATATATACATACTCAGGCATATGCTCCAGAAGCTGAATTCTAGACAAGTGTGGCTAAGAAGGGTCTCACATCTTTCATTCAGTCACAGTCAGAACTCAGAGATTCAACTCAAGAAAGACACAGAGAATACTGAGTACCAAATAGCCATTGCCCCAGCTCATTCATAGGATGGAATTTCCGTGATAGGAGAGAAAAACTAAGAATAAAGGCCAGCGAAGATGGCTGCCTGCCTTCCCATTAGGATCTCCTTCTTAAGGAGGTGCAGTGCCGCTATTGGGGGCTTGCTGGAATTTTAAGCCAGTGGGGGCTCACCTGTGAGGTGCTGTGAAATTGGGGATTGCAGGCTGTATCTTCGTAGTCCCTTGGATTCAGCCTTTTTCCTACGGAAATGTATGGGGTTCTAACCTGCTAATTTGCTAAAGCTGCAGTTACTTTTGCCAGGAAGCACACATAGCTAAGCCTCCAGGTTCATCTCACTTGCCTGGGGAGATATTCTGCTGAGACTCCACCTATTCGGGCAGTCAGAATGAAGGCCCTGGTGATAGGAGTTTACAGGGAGACTTCTTGACCTAAGAGTTGCAAAGATCCTCGGGAGAAGTATGGTTTCCTGTGGTTGCACAATCACTCAATGCTTCCCCGGGAGGGTGAGGTTCCCCCAGCTCCCTGTTCCTCCCAGATGGACCATTATCCTATCTTGTTTTACTTTAATCTCTGTGGGTTATCTTCTTGATTACTCTCAATGCAAATCCCTGAATGTTTCACCTGACAGTGTCGTATTTACTTGCCCTTTTCATTACTCTCCATGAGAGCCATGCACACTAGCACCTTCTAGTCAGGCACCCGGAACATGTTTTCCAACTTTCATTCTTAATTCCTTTCTTCCTTCCTCAGCATTATATATTTCTTGAATGTCAAATTTTGTTAGTTTTATGATCATGTTATTTTTCAGAAAAATAGAAATAATTATAATTTGGAATATAGAAAGTTCACTGATATAATTTTGCTCTGTCCCCATCCAAATCTCATCTTGAATTATAGTTGCCATAATTCCCATGTGTCCTGGGAGAAACCCAGTGACAGGTAATTAAATCATAGAGGCAGTTACCTTCATGCTGTTCTTGTGATAGTGAGTGAATCCTCATAAGATCTGGTGGTTTTATAAGGGGCATTCCCTGCTATTGCTGATTCTTCTCTTTCCTGCATCCATGTGAGGAGTATGTGTTTTCCTCCCCTTCAGCCACGATTGTAAGTTTCCTGAGGCCTCAGCAACCCTGCAGAACTGTGAGTTAATTAAACGTCTTTCCTCTATAAATTACCCAGTCTCCAGCAGTAATTTATACTAGTGTCAGAAGAAACTAATACAGTGAATTGGTACCACAGAGAGTGGGGTGTTGCTGTAAAGATACTTGAAAATGTGGAAGTGTCTTCGGAAATGGGTGATAGGCAGAGGTTGGAACAGTTTGGAGAGCTCAGTGGAAGACAGGAAAATGTGGGAAAGTTTGGAACTTCCTAGAGACTTGGAGGGCTCAGAAGACAGAAAGATGTGGGCAAGTTTAGAATTTCATAGAGACTTGTAAAATAGCTTTGACCAAAATGTGGATAATGTCATGAACACTGAAGTCTAGGCCGAGGTGGTCTCAGATGGATAAGGGGAACTTACTCTCACTATGCCAAGAGGCTGGCAGCATTTTGCCCTTGCCCCAGAGATCTGTGAAAATTTGAACATGAGAGAGATGATTTAAGGTATTTGGTGGAAGAAACCTCTAAGCAGCAAAGCATTCAAGAGGAAGCAGAGCATAAAATTTTAGAAAATTTGCAACCTAGGAATGCAGTAGAAAAGAAAACTCCATTTTCTGGGGAGAACGTCAACCCTGCTGTAGAAATTTGCATAAGTAATGAGGAGCAAATGTTAATCACCAAAACAATGGGGAAAATGTCTCCAGGGTATGTCAGAGACCTTCATGGTAGCCCCTCCCATCACAGGCCTAGAGGTCCAGGAGGTAAAAATGGCTTTCTCGGCTGTGCCAAGAGACACCCTGTTGTGTGCAGTCTAGCAACTTGGTGACCTGCAATTCAGCTGTTCCAGTCATAACTAAAAGAGACCAAATTACAGCTCAGGCCACAGCTTCAGAGTGTGCAAGCCTCAAGCTTTGGTAGCTTCCATGTTGTGTTGAGCCTGCAGGTGCATAGAAGTCAAAACTTGAGGTTTGGGAATCTTTGCCTAGATTTCAGAGAATGTATGGACATGCCTGGATGTCCAGGCAAAAGTTTGCTGCAGGAGTGGAGCCCTCATGGAGAATTCTGCTAGGACAGTGCAAAAGGGAAATGTGGTGTCAGAGTCCCCACACAGAGGTCCCACTGGGGTACTGCCTAGTGGAGCCATAAAAAGATGGCTACCATCCTCTAGACCCCAGAATCATAGATCCACTGATAGCTTGCATCAGGTACCTGGAAAAGACGCAGGCACTCAACACCAGCCTGAGAAAGCAGTTGGATGGGGGATGTATCCTGGAAAACTACAGGGGCAAAGCTCCTCAAGGCCATGAGAGTCCACCTCTTGCATGATCTTAACCTGGATGTGAGACATGGAGTCAAAGCAGATCATTTTGGAACTTTATATTTTAAAGAATGCTCTATAGGATTCTGAACTTTCTTGGGGCTTGTAGCCCCTTTATTCGGACCAATTTCTCTCATTTAGGGTGGGTGTATTTACCCAATGCCTATAACTCCATTGTATCTAGGAAGTAACTAACTTGCTTTTGATTTTACAGTCTCATAGGTGGAAGGTACTTGCCATGTCTCAGATGAGACTTTGGACTTGAACTTTTGAGTTTATACTAGAATAAGTTACAACTTTGGGGGACTGTTGAGAAGGTATGATTATGTTTTGAAATGTGAACACATAAAATTTGGGAGTGACCAGAGGCAGAAAGATATAATTTGACTGTGTCCCCACCCAAATCTCATTTTCAATTGTAGCTACCACAATTCCCTTGTGTCATGGGAGGAACCCAGTGAGAGGTAATTGATTATGGGGGCAGATACCTTCATACTGTTGTCATAATCATGAATGAGTTCTCACAATACCTGATGGTTTTTGTAAGAGGATTTCCACCCCACTTCACTCATTCTTCTCTTTCCTGTGGCAATATGAAGAAGGACATATTTGCTTCTCCTTCCACCATGATTGCAAGTTTCCAGTGGCCTCCACAGCCCAGTGGAACTGTGAGTCATTTAAACCTCTTTCTTTATATATTGCCCAGTCTCTTGAAGTTCTTTATAGCAATGTGATAACAGACTAATACATTCACTAACCAGTTTCTCAGTATCTGTCTAGGCAGTCAATTAGTGAATAGTCTATGTTCCTTTTGCACAATCTTTGGTTTTACATTAAATGCTACCATAACTTAAACTTCTTACTGAAACTTTTAAAAAATAGTTGAATGATTATTAACAATTTTCAGTATACATAAACCGTGATGATGTCAACTTGACTAGATTGAGGGGTGCCCATATGACTAGGAAAGCTTTATTTCTGGGTGTATTTATGAAGGTGTTTCAAGAGGAGATTGGAATTTGTCTTTTCTGGCTGATACCCTGGTGACTCTTTTCTGACCTGTGTCTTTCTTATTCCTACCAAGATAACCACTGTATAGGAGACTAGGACAAATGTTAGGTTTGTGTATGATGGTCAAGTGAGATACAGAGATGACAACTCAACAAAACACATGAAATGTCAGAAGCAGTGCATTCTAACAGTTCCTAGAGAGAAGCAATCTGCATGATTCACAAGGCTAATGGGGAGAAGGAAGCTCTCTGGGACATGCAGTACAACTAGTGGTGCAAACTAGTGGGTGGGGAGCAAGAGAGAATGAGGGATTTGTGAACCAAAGCCTTTACTGGGGTCTAGGATGTTATCTAAGTGGGCTTCCCTTGGGGAAATCTAATTAGTTGGTTTAGTGCTAGTAGGCATAAGTTCGAGGCATCATTTTTGACTTAGAGGTGGTCACTGCATAGTCTATGTGCGGTCTGGGGATCGATGAGGTGATCCAAGTATGTTGTACTTACTGATCCCATAAAGAGATGTTCATTAGGATGCAGTTGTATAAGACAGATATTTGGACCATACTGAGAAATTTGGAGGACACAGAGGAACCTGAAACTGTGTCAATGGTTTCTAACCTCTGCTTCCAGAATGAGAAAGTCCAACTTGTTTTTAAAATAAATGCCAAGGTCGCATAAAATTTTGAGAATTTACTACAATTATTATAGCACAAATTATGTTTATCTATCAATAAGGAGTGAGGTAAAACCCTGCCATTTCTTGTGCTGTAGAAATATGAACAAAAATCTTTTAGGGAGGGGCAGAGCAAGATGGCCGAATAGGAACAGCTCCAGTCTCCATCTCCCAGCGCGAGCAACACAGAAGACCAGTGATTTCTGCATTTTCAACTGAGGTACTGGGGTCATCTCACTCGGGAGTGCCGGACAATCCGTGCGGGTCAGCTGCTGCAGCCTGACCAGCGAGAGCTGAAGCAGGGCGAGGCGTCTCCTCACCTGGGAAGCGCAAGGGGGAAGGGAGTCCCTTTTCCTAGCCAGGGGAACTGAGACACACAACACCTGGAAAATCGGGTAACTCCCACCCCAATAATGCACGGTAAGCACACCGGCTCACCAGGAGAATATACCGCACACCTGGCCGGGAGGGTCCCACGCCCACGGAGCCTCCCTCCTTGCTAACACAGCAGTCTGCGGCAATCTAACCGCAAGGCAGCAGCGAGGCTGGGGGAGGGGCGCCCGCCATCGCTGAGGCTTAAGTAGGTAAACAAAGCCGCTGGGAAGCTCGAACTGGGTGGAGCTCACAGCAGCTCAAGGAAACCTGCCTGTCTCTGTAGACTCCGCCTCTGGGGACAGGGCTCAGCTAAAGCAGCAGAGGCCTGTGCAGATGCAAACGACTCTGTCTGACAGCTTTGAAGAGAGCAGTGGATCTCCCAACACGGAAGTTGAGATCTGAGAAGGGGCAGATTGCCTGCTCAAGTGGGTCCCAGATCCCTGAGTAGCCTAACTGGGAGACATCCCCCACTAGGGGCAGTCTGACACCCCACACCTCACAGGGTGGAGTACACCCCTGAGAGGAAGCTTCCAAAGCAAGAATCAGACAGGTGCATTTGCTGTTCAGCAATATTCTATCTTCTGCAACCTCTGCTGCTGATACCCAGACAAACAGGGTCTGGAGTGGACCTCCTCAAGCAATCTCCAACAGACCTATAGCTGAGGGCCCTGACTGTCGGTAGGAAAACTATCAAATAGGAAGGACACCTATACCAAAACCCCATCAGTTCGGCACCATCATCAAAGACCAGAGACAGATAAAACCACAAAGATGGGGAAAAAGCAGGGCAGAAAAGCTGGAAATTCAAAAAATAAGAGCGCATCTCTCCCTGCAAAGGAGCACAGCCCATTGCCAGCAACGGATCAAAGCTAGTCAGAGAATGATTTTGATGAGATGCGAGAAGAAGTCTTCAGTCCATCAAACCTCTCAGAGCTAAAGGAGGAATTACGTACCCAGTGCAAAGAAACTAAAAATCTTGAAGAAAGAGTGGAAGAATTGACAGCTAGACTAATTAATGCAGAGAAGGTCATAAAATAAATGACAGAGATGAAAACCATGACACGAGAAATACGTGACAAATGCACAAGCTTCAGTAACCGACTCGATCAACTGGAAGAAAGAGTATCAGCGATTGAGGATCAAATGAATGAAATGAAGCGAGAAGAGAAACCAACAGAAAAAAGAAGCAAAAGAAATGAACAAAGCCTGCAAGAAGTATGGGATTATGTAAAAAGATCAAATCTACGTCTGATTGGGGTGCCTGAAAGTGAGGGGGAAAATGGAACTAAATTGGAAAACACTCTTCAGGATATCATCCAGGAGAACTTCCCCAACCTAGCAGGGCAGGCCAACATTCAAATTCAGGAAATACAGAGAACGCCACAAAGATACTCCTCCAGAAGAGCAACTCCAAGACACACAATGGCCAGATTCACCAAAGTTGAAATGAAGGAAACAATCTTAAGGGCAGCCAGAGAGAAAGGTCGGGTTACCCACAAAGGGAAGCCGATCAGACTGACAGCAGATCTCTCAACAGAAATTCTACAAGCCAGAAGAGAGTGGGGGCCAATATTCAACGTTCTTAAAGAAAAGAATTTTAAACCCAGAATTTCATATCCAGCCAAACTAAGCTTCATAAGTGAAGGAGAAATAAAATCCTTTACAGATAAGCAAATGCTTAGAGATTTTGTCACCACCAGGCCTGCCTTACCAGAGACCCTGAAGGAAGCCCTAAACATGGAAAGGAACAACCGGTACCAGCCATTGCAAAAACATGCCAAAATGTAAAGACCATCGAGGCTAGGAAGAAACTGCATCAACTAATGAGCAAAATAACCAGTTAATATCATAATGGCAGGATCAAGTTCACACATAACAATATTAACCTTAAATGTAAATGGACTAAATGCTCCAATTAAAAGACACAGACTGGCAAACTGGATAAAGAGTCAAGACCCATCAGTCTGCTGTCTTCAGGAGACCCATCTCACATGCAGAGACATACATAGGCTCAAAATAAAAGGATGGAGGAAGATCTACCAAGCAAATGGAGAACAAAAAAAAGCAGGGGTTGCAATCCTAGTCTCTGATAAAACAGACTTTAAACCATCAAAGATCAAAAGAGACAAAGAAGGCCACTACATAATGGTAAAGGGATCAATTCAACAGGAAGAGCTAACTATCCTAAATATATATGCACCCAATACAGGAGCACCCAGATTCATAAAGCAAGTCCTTAGAGACTTACAAAGAGACTTAGACTCCCATACAATAACAATGGGAGACTTCAACACTCCACTGTCAACATTAGACAGATCAACGAGACAGAAAGTTAACAAGGATATCCAGGAATGGAACTCATCTCTGCACCAAGTGGACCTAATAGACATCTATAGAACTCTCCACCCCAAGTCAACAGAATATACATTCTTCTCAGCACCACATCACACTTATTCCAAAATTGACCACATAATTGGAAGTAAAGCACTCCTCAGCAAATGTAAAAGAACAGAAATTATAACAAACTGTCACTCAGACCACACTGCAATCAAACTAGAACTCAGGACTAAGAAACTCAACCAAAACCGCTCAACTACATGGAAACTGAACAACCTGCTCCTGAATGACTACTGGGTACATAACGAAATGAAAGCAGAAATAAAGATGTTCTTTGAAACCAATGAGAACAAAGATACAACATACCAGAATCTCTGGGACACATTTAAAGCAGTATGTAGAGGGAAATTTATAGCACTAAGTGCCCACAAGAGAAAGCAGGAAAGATCTAAAATTGACACTCTAACATCACAATTAAAAGAACTAGAGAGGCAAGAGCAAACACACTCAAAAGCTAGCAGAAGGCAAGAAATAACTAAGATCAGAGCAGAACTGAAGGAGATAGAGACACAAAAAACCCTCCAAAAAATCAATGAATCCGGGAGTTGGTTTTTTGAAAAGATCAACAAAATTGACAGACTGCTAGCAAGACTAATAAAGAAGAAAAGAGAGAGGAATCAAATAGACACAATGAAAAATGATAAAGGGGATATCACCACCGACCCCACAGAAATACAAACTACCATCAGAGAATACTATAAACACCTCTACGCAAATCAACTAGAAAATCTAGAAGAAATGGATAATTTCCTGGAC
>NC_045436.1:120198047-120209970 GCF_002776525.5 Piliocolobus tephrosceles
GATGGGTGCTGACGAGTTGATGGGTGCAGCACACCAACATGGCACATATATATATATGTAACAAACCTGCACGTTATGCACATGTACCCTAGAACTTGAAGTATAAAAAAAAAAAAAAAAAAAAAAAAAAAAAATCTTTTAGCAAGATTGCAGATTCAATGGTATTCCTGGGAGAATGATTTCTTTTTACAGTAAGATGCGTATTGATTAGCATAATTTCATTTCAGAAGGATTAATATCCTTTTTTTCTTTTTCTTACAGTCAAGTTATAGCTGCTAACCAAGTTCTGTAAAGTAGTGGTATAATTAACCTGTATCTAACTAGCAGTGCCAAACTCCTCTGTATTCTCACACTTCCACTTTTACACACACATGCCCACAAACACATGCATGCACACACACACAGGAGAAAAGTATTATAGAAGCCATACATAAAGGAATATAATCAACACAGTAATGATTTACTAGATATAAACTGTTGTGCTAATAATTTAAGAAATCTAACACAGACATATTTGGGGGCTTAATTACACACAAAATATTTTTATGTGTTTGCAAACCACTCCATTTTTAGAATTAGGTGTCCACTAAATATGAAAAGAACTTTACTCTTATTGCTTCATATTTTTGTAAAAGATTTGATCACATGCTCTTTCTAGTAATCAATGCTTATTGATTTAAGCCAAATTTTTCACACAGAGACATTATCTTAAAGAGACTAGATGGTGCTATGTGTCAGATTGTGGAGACAGTCTATGCTTCTGAAAATTTCCTTTCCGTATTCATTTAAGAAGTTTAAGTAAATTTTATATTATTCTATGTGGATGATGTACCTTTGTAATGCAAATATTGTTTTTCTCTGCAGGAAAAGGAAGAATTTGTTCAGAGCTCAGGCAATGATGGTGTTGTGGTGTTTTCTCTTGAATCAATTCTCCAAAACCTTACAGAAAAAAAGGCTGATATTTTTGTTTCCGTCCTCACCCACAATCCACAGAAACTCAGTATAACCTCAAAGTCTGGTAGGCTGCCATTCCCACAGTGGGGCGAGAATGAGACTAATGGTGTCTTTTTTTTTTTTTTTTTTTTTTTTTCAAAGTTACATCTTATTTTACATTTAGCATAACAAGTATTAGTATTAAGGAAAAAATCATAAAATATTATACTAATGTAGTTAGGCATAATTGATCATTTGTCTACCGAGCCTTGCCATTTCCATGGAAACACATCTTTTTGAAGTCATCTGTTTGTAATGAAATAGAAATAAAAACATTAAGTCCCACTAAGTATTTAGTATTTGAAATACAGGCCGGGCGTGGTGGCTCAAGCCTGCAATCCCAGCACTTTGGGAGGCTGAGACGGGCGGATCACGAGGTCAGGAGATCGAGACCATCCTGGCTAACACGGTGAAACCCCCTGTCTACTAAAAAAAAAAAAACAAAACAAAAAACTAGCTGCTAGAGGTTGCAGGCGCCTGTAGTCCCAGCTACTCGGGAGGCTGAGGCAGGAGAATGGCCTAAACCCGGGAGGCGGAGCTTACAGTGAGCTGAGATCCAGCCACTGCGCTCCAGCCTGGGCGACAGAGCGAGACTCCGTCTCAAAAAAAAAAAAAAAAAAAAAAAAAAAACTAAAAGATTTCAGACATGTGCTAACTTTTTCAAGAAAAAGTCCTGAAGTATGTTGGCTCCAATGACCGGGAAAAGGGGGGATCATTTTTATCAGCAGTACTGATAGAAAGAAATCATGCTTAAATACAACCTCAGCTTAAGTTTTATTAGGACTCAATGTAGCTGGGCATAGAAATAGAAGCCTAGATTTATGTAGTTTTTCTAATTAGCTAGAGTTTCCTAGAATTAAAAGACAATTAGAAAGTTCTACAATGATTAAGTAAGGCTATTTATGAAATATTCAAAAGCTGTTTTAAAATTAGTTAAATTTTATAAAACACAACATAAACAAGAATGTTAAATAGGAGTGTGAAATCTTGGGTTTTGATTATGCAATTATCTGTTAAAGGATTTGGCACATCTATACATCCTTTGGATTCAAATGCAGGATTTCTTATAGACTTCCTAAAAATGAAAATGTATATAACAACAAGTACAAATCCAGACAAGATGCTCAATTGAATGTTGGAATAAAATTAACCCATATCTCATTTTTTTTTTCTTAAAAATTAAATAGCAAGAATTAAGGGTGAAGAAGTAGGATAAAAAGACAACTAATCATCCAAAAACAGACAAAATCTAAAGCAAGGTATATTTGTGAGAAATTCTAGATTTGAAGAGAGGGAGGAAGGCCAAGTAACTATAATTTAAACAAAGGTAACATATCCATAACATTTTTTATTTACAAAGTAACCCTATATACTTCTCTCGTTATGTAATCTGAAATAGAGTAAGATGTATGAGTTATAAATATTTTTACAGCCTTAAAATGCTATTATCCCATCACTTAAGTTGTGAAATACATATGTTTCTTCCACAAGTTTTATGGATATATATAAAAAAGAAAGAAACTAGCCACATTATAAGCCAATAGTCAGCTCTATGATTGGATACTCCAGAATTATCTTCTTGGTAAGACTATAAGAAAGCAAAAAATAAGCATTTAGAGCAGTAACAAATTGAATAAGCGTTTAACAGCTAAAATTTCAATGAATAAATGTTTATTATTTTACTTCTAATTCTAAAGCAGGGTTATTCAAAAAAATCGATCAGTTTTATAGAGTCACATTTTCTGTTGTTGTAAGAATTTCAGGCAATGCAGAAATAATTAATGTCTTCTTTTCTGAAGACAGAAAATTTCTCTGTTGGCAATGTCCCATGTGCTCACCTTTTGCAGAAAATGCTGCTTTCTTCAGTGAGTTATCTGATAGTTTGTTTGCTTTTTCCCCTTCTTTCTCAGAAATTCTTTTAACATTACAATAGAATTCTTATGCATTTCCCAATCCAATTCCCAAATTAAGTCATCTCAAAACCAAAGCTTTTACTTTTCCTGGTGAAACTAATTGAATCTGTTAAGCTGTTTATAATAGGTCTCTATGGTGTGAGTTCCCATGTTTGGTGAACAGCCTAATGACATCATTCACATAAAGATCAAAGGAACAGCTGTGGAGGTGAACACATTGACAAATGTACATTTAATCAAGGATTTGAGAATTGTTATTCATAATTATTTGTAAATATTGCTACTTAAAATTTTTTTCCAACCATTGATTATGTTACCAATTACAGCAGAAAATGTTTGAGGCCATGTGACTTTCTAACAATTTTTAGTTTGGTAATTCATGATCTTGGTCTTGGACCTGAAGTGTTATGCTGACTCACAATATGTTGATTACTGGAGAGTGCACAAATACGAAAAATGATAACTTCAATGGATGTAGAAAAGCCACAAGAGTAAAATAGACAAATGCACTAGACCATACACATCAGGAAAATACCTTAGGGAACAGTTTGATATGAGAAGCATAATGACTTTCCTTTATCTACATTCTCAACACTACTAGTCTAAGCATATAAATTGACAATAATGATAATAGGGCATTACACTAGGAAAGGCTTACTATTTTTCTACAGTGTCCATCTAGACCATCACTGTTTACATTTCCACTTTGTCAACTGATATTTCTTGTGTTGCTTTAAATATAAGGGCGTACTCTTGCTAAAACTTTAAATAGAAAAGGGCATTAATCATTTTTTAACATGTCAGCAATATGTTCAATACAAATAGATTATTTTAAGGGAAGCAATCATAAGAAATATTAAATATAGTAATTGTATGAAACTTTTAATTGACAGTACACTTGATAAACTTGGATTTATTAATATATTTTTGCTGTATTTTAAAAAATCGCTAATATCTCAAATGTCTAATTTCTAATATTTATTTACAACCTACAGTATTATTATTATTATTATTATTATTATTATTATTATTATTATTTGAGACGGAGTCTCGCTCTGTGGCCCAAGCTGGAGTGCAGTGGTCTGATCTCAGCTCACTACAAGCTCCGCCTCTCGGGTTACGCCATTCTCTTGCCTCAGCCTCCCAAGTAGCTGGGACTACAGGGGCCCGCCACCTCGCCTGGCTAGTTTTTTGTATTTTTTAGTAGAGACGGGGTTTCGCCGTGTTAGCCAGGATGGTCTCCATCTCCTGACCTCGTGATCCGCCCGTCTCAGCCTCCCAAAGTGCTGGGATTACAGGCTTGAGTCACCGCGCCAGGCCCTAAAGTATTATTTACTGTGGAAATATAAAAACATGTTTACACTGAAAGTAAGATTATTATAAAGTTTTCTAATCTCTGTCTTTAAGAAATATAAATTAGTTAAATAATAGCTTATATGCTAATGATTTAAGATATTAGAAAACCTACTTGATCAAGAATATGTTATATTAAATATTTGACCATGTAAAGCTCTACATTAAAGTATATACTCATATTTTAATGTTTTACATTAATTTAACAAATACAGGCATGCCTCAGATGTATTGGGAGTTCAGTTCCACATCATTTCAATAAAGCAAATATTGCAATAAAGCAACTCACACAAATTTTTGGTTTCCCAGTGCACATAAAAGCTATGTCTACACTATATTATAGTCTATTAAATGTGCAATACCATATGTCTAAGGGAAATATACATGCTTTACTTTAAAAATACTTCATTATTTAAAAATTGCTAATGATATCTAAGCCTTCAGCAAGTAGTAATCTTTTTGCTGATGAGGGGGTCTCACAGTGACATTGATGGCTGCTAACTGATCAAGGTTGTGGCTGCTGAAAGTTGGAGTGGCTGTGGCAATCTCTAAAAATAACACAACAATAAAGTTTGTTGCACCAATTGACTCTTCCTTCCAGTAAATATTTATCTTGAGTATGTGATGCTGTTTAATAGTATCTTACCCACAGTGGAACTTTTTTTAAACTGTAATAAATCAATTCAAACTGTGCCACTGTGCTATCAAGTAAGTTGATGTCATATTTTAAACTGTTTGTTGCCATTTCCACAAAGTGGTTCTCAAGAGACCACTTTATTTGCCTATCCATAAGAAGTGGATCTTCATCTGATCAAGTTTGTTCAAAACATTGTCGCAATTCATTCATGTCAGGCTCCTCTTCTAATTGTGCACTTGCTATTTCCACCTCATCTGCAGTTACTTCCTCCACTGAAGTTTTGAAGCTGTCACAGTCGTCCATGAAGGTTGGCATCAACTTCTTCTAAACTCCTTTCAATGTTGATGTTTTGACCTTCTTTCATGAGTTATGATTATGCTCAATGGCATCTAGAATAGTATATTTTCTCAGAAGGTTTTCAACTTATATCATTCATATTCATCAGAAGAATTACTATATCAGCTACTTTCTTATGAAATATATTACTTAAATAATAAGATTTGAAAGTTGAAATTACTCCTTGATCAATGGGTTCCAAAATGGATGCTGTGTTAGATGAAATGAAAACATTAATCTCCCTGTACTTCTCCATTAGAGCTCCTGGGTGACCAGGTGCATTGTCAATGAGTAGTAATATTTTAAAAGAAATATTTTATTTCTGAGCAGTAGGTCTCAATGTGGGCTTAAAATATTCAGGAAACCTGCTGTAAACAAATGTGTTGTCATCCAGGCTTTGCTTTTCCACTGATGGAACACAGGCAGAGTAGTTATAACATAATTATTTAGGGCTCTAGGATATTGCAAACGGCAAATGAGCACTGACTTCAACTTAAAGTCACAAGTTTCATTAGCCCCTAACAAAAGAGTCAGGCTGTCCTTTGAAGCTTCGAACCCAGGTATTGACTTCCCTTTAGCTATGAAAGCCCTTGATTGCATCTTATTTAAATTGAAGGTTGTTTCATCTACATTAAATGTCTGCTACTTAACCTAGCCATCCTGACCTTATTTAGATCTTTCAAATATCTGGCCAATTCCTTCTTTTTAAAATGTGAGCATTTCTCAGTTGCTGTATTCCCACTGTATCTTTGAAGTAACTCACTTTTTTTTTTTTTTTTTTGTATTTTCCAAGCCTATAAGTGGAAAGGACTTGACTTGTCTCAGATGACACTTAGGATTTGGACATTTTGGGTAATGCTGGGGTATGTTAAGATTTTGGGGGACTGTGGAGAAGGCATGATTTTTTTTTAAATGTGAGAAGGACATGAGATTTGGGAAGGTTCAGGGGTAGAATGATATGGTTTGGCTCTATATTCCCACCAAAATCTCATGTTAAATTGTGGTATGTTTTGGCTGAATCACTATCCAAATCTGAATTGTAGTTCCCGTTGTCCCCATGAGTTTTGGGAGGGTCCCAGTGGGGGGTAATTTCATCATGGGGGTGGTTATTCTCATGCTGCTATTCTCATGATAGTGAGTTCTCATGAGATCTGATGGTTATATAAGGGGCTTCCCCCCCCCCCCCGCCTTTTTGCTCAAAGGACATGTTTGCTTCCCCTTCCGCCATGACGGTAAGTTTTCTGAGGCCACCCCAGCCACGCTGAACTATGAGACCATTAAACCTTTTTTCTTTATAATTTACTAAATCTTGGGTATGTCTTTATTAGCAGTGTGAGAATGGACTATTACAAATTGTTATCTTCAGTGCTAGAGGTGGAGGCTTGTGGAGGTGGAGTGCTAGAGGTGGGCTGGTGAAGTGAGTGAATCCAGGGTTTGGTTCCTAATGTTTTAGCACCATCCTCCTAGTGTTATCTTGTGATAGAGCTCTCATGAGATCTGGTTGTTTAAAAGTGTGTATTACTACCTCCCACCTTCATGATGCTCCAGTCATGTAGGATACGTTGCCTTCCACTTTACCTTCTGGCATGACTGTAAGTGTTTTTAGGCCTCCTCAGTCATGCTACCTATACACCCTGTGGAATGTGAGTCAATTAAACCTCTTTTCTTCATAAATTACCCAGTCTCAGATATGTTCTTTATAACAACGTGAGAATGGAATATCAGACTTTTCTAGTACTCCAGATAGTTACATATTATGTTCTGTTTTGCACGTTTAAAACTGATGGCCAAATTACACTAAGAAAAATTTAGACCCGAAGGCTGACATGTAACTAGAGAGTTTCTAGGTTCTCTGTTTTTTCTATTTTTTTCCTACCTGATTTAAGTCTACTGCTAGTTTTCTACTGAGGAAAAAAAAATCTATGAATTTTTGGCTAGAACCTTTGTTTTGGTATTTTTTCTTTATATTATTATTATTATTATTTGTAAACCAGTGAGTTTTCAACAATATCTCATGTCTAGAGTTCTAAAGTAAAAGCTGTAGAATCTTTGCATGAATGTGTATGTGTCTATTTATCTGTACATAGGTGTATTTTTATGTGTTGTAGCTACAAGGAACCAAATTAAATTGAAGTTAAGGAGACCTCATAAATTAAGGAAATAATAAGGCTAATGGCTTTTCAAGTCTATGTGACTTATGTAAATTTTTTAAACGAATAAGCTAGCTTCAAAATTATTGATAAAGTGATATTAGAGATGTCTTAAGAATTGTCAGCATTTTTCTTTCCACTTATTGATCAAGTGGCTTCGTACTTATTCCTGCAAAATATTGTAAGGTGCCAAAATTTGACATAAGGTTTATAAAACTATGAACCCAGCCCCAAACAGAATGATCTTTGCTTGTGTAATTTTTAGTAAAGAAGACATTTAATATTATTGGTTTAATGAAAGCAACTAAATCCTGAGTTATTTGCAAAATACCTGTATATTTAACCTTAAGTTAGTTAAACACCTGAAATTCACAGGGTGTAAAAATAGTTAACGAAAAAACAAAATAACTAAATGGTGACTGCCACAGTTTTTATAAACAATCTAGACAAACTTAAATAAATTTATGTGACTGTGATAAAATGAATGTCATATAATTTGAAATGTAAAATTATATTAAATAATAGATATTTATTAAATGCATGGGTAATTTTTGATTTAAAAAATTATAAGGAAACTTAAAAAACATTTTCTTATAAAAAGAGACTTATTTTTCTAGTTCAAAGTTATTTAAAGGTTATATATAATACAAGGTAAGACCAGGTGCGGTGGCTCACGCCTGTAATCCCAACACTTTGGGAGGTTGAGGTGGGTGGATCATGAGGTCAGGAGATCGAGACCATCCTGGCTAACATGGTGAAACCCTGTCTCCACTAAAAAATACAAAAAAATAAGCTGGGCATAGTGGTGGGAGCCTATAGTCCCAGCTACTCGGGAGGCTGAGACAGGAAAATGGCATGAACCTGGAAGGCGGAGTTTGCAGTGAGCTGAGATCACACCACTGCACTCCAGCCTGGGTGACAGAGAGAGACCCCATCTCAAAAAATAAAAATAAAATAAAATAAAAAATAATAGAAAAAAGAAACTAGGGAATAAAAGAGATTTAAAGAAACATAAATATAAAAAGGTGTCTTTGGTAAGAAAGATTACAAGAAAACAAATCTTGTATGGTAAATTTTTGTTCTAAAATAAAATAACAGGTTGTTTAAGAAGATGGATGTTTGCCGGGCGCGGTGGCTCAAGCCTGTAATCCCAGCACTTTGGGAGGCCGAGACGGGCGGATCACGAGGTGAGGAGATCGAGACCATCCTGGCTAACCCGGTGAAACCCCATCTCTACTAAAAAATACAAAAACTAGCCGGGCGAGGTAGCGGGCGCCTATAGTCCCAGCTACTCCGGGAGGCTGAGGCAGGAGAATGGCGTGAACCTGGGAGGCGGAGCTTGCAGGGAGCTGAGATCGGGCCACTGCACTCCAGCCTGGGGGACAGAGCGAGACTCCGTCTCAAAAAAAAGAAAAAAAAAAAAAAAAAAAAAAAGAAGATGGATGTTTAAGACAAACCCCAAAGCCCATGTATGTTATGAATAATCTGTGTGAGTCATAGTAAGTTTAGTAAAATGAAACTGATTTTAAAAAATTCATGAAACATGTATGATTAAGTTGGCTATAATTAAAAGGAGATTATAATAGTCTTTCAGGTAACTGGACTTCAATATTAAAGTTAGACTAATACAAAACTAAAGAATTGATTATAAAAATTCATATAAAAATATTGAGTTACTCAAGGCAAGAATATTTCAGTTTTTAAACTGTATAATTTGTTTAATAGAAGTGTTGCTTCTGCCATATTCTGCGTCTTCAGCTCTTTATCCATTTTGAAAAAGCCTGGGATGGTAACTCTCTCCTTAAACTTTTGTTCAATTCTGTAGCATTTCTTTTTATTAATAGTCTAAACTGAGATAGTTTTTGAAAACAGGCAAATGAAAAAAAAAATGTTTTGTATCTGCCTTTGTCTGTATGTCTGTTATATCTATATATTACTTGTGTCATGTGGAAGTGATATTTCAATATCAAACTATATAAAAGAGCTCTAATCAATTGACTTAAAGAAAAGTTAAGTGCTTATCACACTAATAAAAGCTAGATTGAATACCTTTGAGTTCACATGACTAAAGTAATATTTGGTAACATTAATTTGGAAAATTTAATTTCAAAATCCTCTCCAATAGTTTAAAATCTGTGTCATGTTATGTTAAATTAAGTAACTCTCAGTATTGTCACTGAGAATTTAGGTTACTAAGAGTTAAAATTGTTATAGAATAAAAAGGGTTTTTGGGTGAAGTTTATAAAAACACAAGGATGTAATTTTTGCTATAGCAAATGTGACTTTTTTTTCCAGTTTAGAGGCTGAGTCAATTTAAAAATTAGATAGATAGATAGATAGATAGATAGATAGATAGATAGATAGATAGGTAGATAGATAGATAAGACCAAACAGATAAAGAGAAAAGTGAAAACTCAGGGAATGAAAAACTTTTGACTCTTGGGTGGCTACATGGTCACCTATCTTCATGAGCTTTAGCTGGGCTGAATTCAGTTACTAAAGGTAAAAGTTACCAGTGAAATTTAGAGATGGATCACAGAGGTATCCCCAGGGAGTTAGTTCACTGAACGCGTAACAAAATGGAAACAAATAAGAAAAGTACAAAATGTTAATTCCCTCAGTTATTGTTATCTGTAATCACTAAAATGAAAGTAAAAGAGGGCGGGATTTTGCCTTAAGGCTGAGTCAAAATTACATGTGAGTCTTCCTCAGCTCAGGCCACTAGCCTCAAAGCTACACACACACACACACCCCTTAAGCCAGGGCAACAAAGTTAACTTTGAGACCTGTAGTTACCAAGAAGATAGTCAATGTGGGGTAAGGGAAAACCAAGTTAACTATCAAACCCAAAGGGTATAATATAAAGAAATTGCTCCATTTTGTGAAGTAATATAATCAGTTTCCTGAGAAACATTTACTATAATTGATTGGAAAAATAACTATTTTAAGGACAATATTTTTTATTTTAAATGCTCCAGAATGAAACAGCCTGGGTTTATGCAGGTCCCACAGCTCATGATTGAACAATCACTGAGGAGTATATGTGACCTAGTTTCACAAAGGTTTATTCCTGAGAAAACAGGCAGCCTAGAGGACCGAATAATTGCCACTGTAAGGTTTGATTACCCTGAAAAAGGGACTGCCTAACTCACCCTGTAAAATTCCAGGTGGAGTTCCCCAGATGAAGCCCCTGATATGCTTCACATGCAAGCCATATGGGATTGGCTTTATGATGACCAGAATGTTATTCAACTAAATATATCTATTACCCTGGTAATAGTTAACGCAATGGTTAAGCGGGCCTCTTCTACCTGGGCATCCCAAGTGACATTACTCTTGCAGAACCAAACAAGTGTTTGAGAAGCCTTCCCAAATTTGCTGTCCCTTATGCATCTTACAGATGCTACTAAAACATTAGGGTAATTAAAAAAAAAAAATGGGGAAAGCAAAAGGGAGTCAAAGGACTCATCCCATCAGGCTGGAAATGTTTAAATGATTTTTTTTTTTTTTTTTTGAGACGGAGTCTTGCTCTGTCGCCCAAGCTGGAGTGCAATGGCCGGATCTCGGCTCACTGCAAACTCTGCCACCCGGGTTTACGCCATTCTCCTGCCTCAGCCTCCCGAGTAGCTGGAACTACAGGTGCTCGCCACTTTGCCTGGCTAGTTTTTTGTATTTTTTAGTAGAGACAGGGTTTCACCATGTTAGCCAGGATGGTCTCGATCTCCTGACCCCGTGATCCGCCCGTCTCAGCCTCCCAAAGTGCTGAGATTACAGGCTTTAGCCACCACGCCCGGCCTAGATGATTATTAAGAAATAAAATAAATAAAATAAAAATTGATAGGGTTAAAACAAAAGCTTTTACAATTCTATCAAATGTGGGGTGAATGAAAGGGAGCTCCTGCTGGCCCCCAAACATTAAAGGGACATACCCCTGCTTTTTGTGTTTGCCTTAGATTGGAGAAATTTTTTTTTTAAAAAAAGCAAAGTTTGTAATCTAATTGGAAAAGTGACATTGCCTGTGGCAGTGTTGAGGCAAGTTTAGATAAAAATTGAAAAAAGGGCTTGAGCCTCTTGGCTCACCTCTCTTCTGGGAGGGTTTATTTTTCACCAGAAATGTAAATTGGTTTGAAGATAAAGAGAAAAAATTCATGGGATCAGAACATAAAATTGTCAACATTGAGAGGATTATGAAACTTAAGATGTTTAAACAGATTATATGTAAGGCGGTTGTGACGCTTTTACCTAAATGTCTTATGAAAATAGGTATTCTATCTGAATGGGGGCTATTTCAAAGTTCAAAGGTGAACAGATGCCAACTTGTGAGGAAATCTTCTGCTCCAGTTAAAGAAGAGTCAAAGAAATCTTTTACTTTTGAGTTTTTCATAGTTTAGAGCAACTAGGTAAAATTTGCATTTTTTTTTTCACTTATTATTTTTTTATTATACTTTAAGTTCTAGGGTACATGTGCATAACGTGCAGGTTACATATGTATACATGTGCCATGTTGGTGTGCTGCACCCATCAACTCGTCAGCACCCATC
>NC_045436.1:120210370-120231337 GCF_002776525.5 Piliocolobus tephrosceles
GATTCAACTTCTTCCTGGTTTAGTCTTGGAAGAGTGTACGTGTCCAGAAAATTTGCATTTTTAAGCAACTTTACGCTTCTGAGTTCTCCAAAATTTAGAAACTGTTCATGAGTATTTTTATTTTGTGACAATACTGTTATTGGCATAAGATTAGTAAAGATACATATTTCTAAAATAGGACAATTGGAGACACTAGTTATTTTACCAAGGCTTTGAATAGAATAACATATTTTTAGGTGAAGTTCCAACAAAGCTAACTTGAAAAGAGCCAATGTGGTTGATTAATTCTTGCTGCACTTTATGTGAATAATAAGGCCAAGTATAATAACCCTAAAACTTATTTTGCCCACAAATTCGTCTTACCATAACTTTTTTTTAGTATGAAAAAGAACTAGCAAGACAGAGAAATTGGTTCAAAAGAAAAGTGACTTTTGTTGTTGCGTGCAGATTGAATCATGACTTATTTCTTGGTTGCAACAATCCTGTAAAGAATACCAGGTTATCATTTTTCTTCATGTTTTTATTTGGCACCCCAATGGAATATTTTTTTTTTCTGCTCTGACACACACATTCTCTTTCGTCAATTTATTAATGTTACTATTGTCTCCTAGTTTTACATCTGAAAAAATCAGAATCATACTATTCTGAAGATGAGAGATGATTTGACCAAGGCTGTTAATCTCCCTCATTTGAAATCCTATTCTATTTGATTTGTTTTTTACTGCAAATGCCCTGCTGCAAAACTATACAAGTACCTTTCCTCTAAGTGCAGGGATTACCACAGAAATGGTGGGAGCATGAGATTATAAGGGCCAATTTTGAGGGATGGAATTAATTCAGACTCTCCAAATCAATAATGGGAGGTAAACAGCTGGTAAAACTAGTAACTTTGATTTCTGAGCTATTGAATGGCACATTTTTATTTATCACAACCATACAGAATTCTCTGCTTCCTGTAGAACTAAAATAAAATTATTACAGATAAAATATTAAGATACCTCATGATAATGTGTCCTGTATATAATACTCATACTTAGGAGTTTTTATTTAGATAGATACAAATTTGAAACATATTTTATAAGCCACATTAGAATAAATTACTAAAAGACTTCAAAAAGTCTTGCAGCACAGCAAAAGCCTCTAAATTGCAAAAAAAAAAAAAAAAAAAAGGATTTGTATAAATGTTCATGTATTGTATAGCTAATTGCTATAAGTCTATAACTAAAAATAAGATTATATTAGCTCCACACATAGCAGTTAAAGATAAGTTAGTTTTTTAACCTCATCTTTGGCACTTTGTTTCTTGGGTTTTATATTACTTTAAAAATTTTAAGGGTTAATTATAATGCTTGTCTATATTCATTTCTGTCTTGTCTAGAACATTTAAGTTGACTGTAAATATTTTGGCTCTAAGTCTGTTAGCCATAGATGTTTCAACCACAGACAGCAGGGACCTAGGGCAGGCAGCCTTGCCATCCCAGCAATGCTGTGGAAAATAATAAGAGTTTGCTGGTCATTGGCCTTGCCTCTGGCAAACTCTGGCAAGAAGTTGAAAAATGTAAATCAAAAATATTATTCTAAGGCCCACAATCATCTCAATGAACCCTTCCTCTCATGAAGAGCATTCCAAAGTTAACCTGGAAAACTAGGCCAGACCATGATGGAAATGGGGGAAATGGGGCATACTCCATTATAGACTCCTCCATTTTGTAATTCAGGAAAAGCTGACAGCATTACATCACCACAGAACAAAAGACTGATAGAATACACTCTTTAAGTTTGATAAAAACCATTTATAACTTACTGTCTCTGAAGCCTGTTACCTGGAGGCTTCATCTGCATGATAAAACCTTGGTATCTATAGCCCTTCATCTTAATGCGGAATTTTTTTTTCTATTGATTCTAATGTTTTAGATAATAAGATAATTATTTTAACCAATTGCCAATCAGAAAATCTTTGAATCTAACTAAGACATTCAGAATCCCACTTGCAGTTGCCCCACCTTTTCAGACCAAAGCAATATACCATTTATATGTATTGACTGATGTCTCATGTCTCTCTAAATTGTATGAAACCAAGTTGTAGCCTCAGCACATTGGGAACATGTTCTAAAAATCTGAAAGCTCTGTCATAGGCCATCAGTCACTCATATTTGGGTCATAATAAATCTCTTTGAATATTTTACAGAGTTTGACTCATTTCCTCACAATAATTTGACACTGGAGCATGTGGGAACTCAGAGAAAACTCAGGTCCCTCAAAAAGTTGCCTGAACTTGAAGCTAAGTAAGTTACCATCAGAGGATCTTTGAAGCCCTTTCTAACTTTAAGCTCCTCTGATGGAACTGGTAAGCCCTCTTGAGCCCTGGATCTCCCTTTGGTTGACAGACACTGTCTTTTCCTGAACTTATTTCTTTCCTAGGAAGTTGTTTAAGATTCTAATTCTAGTTCTTGGATGCATTCTGAAGGGTCTTCTCCATTGCCTTTTCTCCAGAAGATAAACTCAATTAGCTTGTCTATACATTTGCATGAAGAATAGAGCTGTCATTTTTATAGATAAATGAGAGACTGAGCTCCTAAGTTCTAAAGAGAAAGAACATTTTGCTCCTCCCAGAAAATAGGCCCTGGGTGACCTGAGGCTACATGGGAATGTCTAGGTGTTTGACTCCCACTCCTATTATGTGCAGTGCCTCTGCAAAGGATGCCCAACAAAATTATTTCAAAAGGCTTATTCAGCAAATGCTCATAAGAGCTTATCTCTCAGTGTTCTCACCCTTCTCAGAGGTGACAGACTTCTGGAAAGAGAAGCTAAGATGAATAAGAAGGCAGACACAACTTAGTGGTAAAACACTGTGAAGTCTTGCCCACAATCAGCACACAGTGACCCACCACACACATAAAACATTAGGTCATAGCTTGGTTCCTCTTTTTAAGAAAAAAAAAAAAGTAAGAAACAATTTAAGAATGAGGAAAAACAAAGAAGCCAAACCTCTTTTGAGCACTCATTTGGTTTGATTGAACATCTACTTGCAAATGTTTATGTAAAATGAAGTTTGAGGGTATGTCAAGTTTTCTAATACTCCATTTGGTTACAAATTATGGTCTTTTGTGCACATTTTAAACTGATGGGCAAATCATAGCAAGTAAAAATTCAGAACGCCAAACTTGATACCCAGCTGGAAAGTTTCTAAGTGTTTTTGTTTCTTTGTTTTCTACCTGCTTTAAATATGCTCTTATAATCTATTTGGATCCAGCCACTATTGTTTTGTTTCGGTCATGTAAAAAAGTGAGTTTACATAAATATTTCAGGGCTAGAGTTCTACAGTAAAAGTTACAGGATCTTTGTATGATTATGCATGTATCTCCTTGTGTGTTTTTACACATATTTTCTTATGTGTTATGGCTGCAAAGTACCACATTAAATTAAAGGAACATTCATAAATTAAAAAAATAATAAGCCCAATGGATTTTCAAGTTCTTGAGACTTAAGTAAAATTTTCAGGGAATAAACTAGCTTTAAAATTATTGGTAAAGTAATATTAGACATGTCTTAGGAATTATCAGCATTTTTTGATCCATTTATTGATTAAGCAGTTTCATACCTATCCCTGAAAAGTACTATAAGGTGTCAAAATTTGGCAAAGGGTTTATAAAACTATGAACTCTGCTCCAAACACAATGATCTTTGCTAGTGTAATTTTTGGTAAAAAAGACATTTAATATTGTTTGTTGAATCAAACAGCTAAATTCTGAGTTATTGACAAAACACCCATATGTTTAAGTTCTTTACTTACATAAAAACATGAAATTCATAGTGAGATGTGAAGCCGGCTGGGCTTCCGGGTTGGGTGGGTACTTGGAGAACTTTTCTGTCTAGCTAAAGCGTTGTAAACACACCAATCAGCAGCACTCTGTGTCTAACTAAATGTTTATAAATGTACCAATCAGCACTCTGTAAAAACACACCAATCAGCACTCTGTGTCTAGCTAAAGGTTTGTAAACACACCAATCAGCACTCTGTAAAAATGCACCAATCATCACTCTGTAAGAACACACCAGTCAGTGCTCTGTGTCTAGCTAAAGGTTTGTAAACACACCAATCAGCACTCTGTAAAAGTGGACCAATCAGCACTCTGTAAAATGGACCAATCAGTGGTGTGTAAAATGGGCCAATCAGCAGGACATGTGCGAGGCCAAATAAGGGAATAAGAGCTGACCTCCCCAGCCAGCAGCAGCAACCCACTCCAGTCATCTTCCATGCTTTGGAAGCTTTGTTTTTTTGCTCTTTGCAATAAATCTTGCTGCTGCTCACTCTTTGGGAGCTGTAACCCTCACCGCCAAGGTCTAGAGCTTCACTCCTGAAGTCAGCGAGACCACAAACCCACCAGGAGGAATGATCAACTCTGGACATGCCACCTTTAAGAGCTGTAACACTCACTGTAAAGGTCTGAGGCTTCACTCCTGAAGTCAGCAAAACCACTAACCCACCAGAAGGAAGAAACTCTGGACACATCTGAACATCTGAAGGAACAAACTCCAGACACACCATGTTTAAGAACTGTAACACTCACTGTGAGGGTCCCCAGCTTCATTCTTGAAGTCAGTGAGACTAAGAACCCACCAGAAGGAACCAATTCTGGATACATTTTGGCAACCACAAAGGGACAATCTACTATCATCAAGTGGTGAGCATCATCGGACCCTATTACTTTCTATTCTGTCCTATTTTTCCTTAGAATTCGGAGGCTAAATACCGGGCAACAGTTAGCCAGTGAAAAGCGACTAGCATGGCTGTTGGACTAAAGACACCAGTGTCAGGCTTTCTTGGAAAGGGCTCTCTAACAACCCCCAACTCTTCAGAGTTGGGAGTGTTGCCTTGCGTGAATCAGCTTCTACTTTTCCTGTACTCCTGGGCTGAACTGAGGGTCAACAGAGTGGAAAGCCATTCAGCTCTGGGGGTCTGAAAGCAAGTTGGTTGACCTTGCAGCTGTGAATGGAACTCTCAAAGTCACGTCGCCCAAGCGAGACTCGCCCATCTATCTTATCTATCCTGACCCTTGCCTCCTGGGACCTAATGCCTGTCAGACAAACTTCTTCTCACCTCTCTTCTCCGAGGCTAGTCTTGCTTCTAAAAACTACTCCCTGTCTCTGGTGCTTTTCTAGTTTCTCTTATAAGAATGATTTCTAGTATAAATTCCAGGATTCTATTAACTTCTTTACGCACCAGGGCTCACCAATCAGACAGGCATAATTTTTGCTCAAAGCCCATCATAGGGGGAACTATCTGGAATTTTAGGATCCCTCCTCAGACAAGCAGGCCTAACAAAAGCTATTCCAGAATCTAGGATATGGGGAAACACAGAAAGTGTATCCTTCCTATTCACATAGGTGAAGACAAAAGACATCACTTTTCCAACACTGGAGATCTCTTCCCTCCCTCAGGGTATGGCCCTCCACTTCACTTTTGGGGCATAACATCCTTATAGGACACAGGGAAAGTATCAAGACTAACAGGAGAATGCTTAGAACTCTAACAGGTTTTTGAGAATGCATCAGCAAGGGACAGTAAATCTGACCTTCCTTGTTCCTCCTTGTTGTCTAAGAGAAAAACTAGTGTCTCTGCTGCTGCGTTGGTGAGTGCAACTATTCTGATCAGCAAGGTCCAGGGACCATTGCGGGTTCTTGGGCAGGGGGAGAAACAAACAAACCAAAACCACAGGTGGTTTTGTCTTTCAGATGGGAAACACTTAGGCACCAACAGGCTCACCCTTGAAATGTATCCTAAGCCACTGGGACCAATTTGACCCACAAACCCTGAAAAAGAGGCAGCTCATTTTTTTTTCTGTACTACGGCCTGGCCCCAATATTCTCTCTCTGATGGGGAAAAATGGCCACCTGAGGGAAATATACATTATAATACTATCCTGCAGCTTGACCTTTTCTGTAAAAAGGAAGGCAAATGGAGTGAAATACCGTATGTCCAAGCTTTCTTTTCATTGAAGAATAATCCACAACTATGCAAAGTTTGCAATTTACATCCCACAAGAGGACCTCTCAGTTTACCCCTGTATCCTAGCCTCCCTATGGCTCCCCTTCCTATTAATGATAAGCCTCCTCTAATCTCCCCTGCCCAGAAGGAAATAAGCAAACAAATCTACAAAGGACCACAAAAGCCCCCAGGCTATCGGTTGTGTCCCCTTCAAGCTGTAGGGGTAGGGGAATTTGGCCCAACCCAGGTACATGTCCCCTTCTTCCTCTCAGATTTAAAGCAGATCCAGGCAGAGCTGGGGAAGTTTTCAGATGATCCTGATAGGTACATAGATATCCTACAGCGGCTATGGGAAGCCTTAAGAAAATATATTCCCCTGTCACTCGAATCACTAGAGGGTCAATTGATTCCAAAAGATAAGTTTATTACCCAACCAGCCACAGTTATCAGGAGAAAGCTCCAAAAGCAAGGCCTGGGCCCTGAACAAAATCTGAAGGCATTGGTAAACCTGGCAACCTCGGTGTTCTATAATAGGAACCAAGAGTAACAGGCCCAAAAGGAAAAGCTAGATCAGAGAAAGGCCACAGCCTTAGTCATGGCCCTCAGACAAACAAACCTTGGTAGTTCAGAGAGGACAGAAAACGTTGCAGGCCAACCACCCGGTAGGGCTTATTATCAGTGTGGTTTACAAGGACACTTTAAAAAAGACTGTCCAACGATAAACAAGCCGCCCCCTCATTCATATCTGCTATGCCAAGGCAATCACTGGAAGGTGCACTGCCCCAGAGTGCAATGGTTCTCTGGGACAGAAGCCCCCAACCAGATGATTCAATAACAGAACCGAGGGTGCCTGGGGCAAGTGCCTGCTCGTGCCATCACCCACACTGAGCCCTGGGTACGTCTAACCATTGAGGATCAGGAAATTGACTTCCTCCTGGACTCTGGCTCTGCCTTCTCAGTGTTAATCTCCTGTCCTGGATGCCTGTCCTCAGGGTCCGTTACCGTCCAAGGAATCCTGGGACAGCCTAGCCTGTAAAAAACGTATTTCTCTCACCTCCTCAGTTGCAATTGAAAGACTTTGCTCTTTTCACACGTCTTTCTTGTTATGCCTGAAAGTCCCATACCCTTATTAGGGAGGGATATATTAGCCAAAGCTGGAGCTATTATCTACATGAATATGGTAAATAAGTTATCAATTTGTTGTCCCCTACTTGAGGAGGAAATCAACCCTGAAGTCTAGGCATTGGAAGGACAATTTGGAAGGGCAAAAAATACCTACACAGTCTAAATTAGGCTAAAAGATCCAACCACTTTTCCTTATTAAAGGCAATATCCCTTAAGACCTGAAGCTCATAAAGGATTACAGGATATTATTAAAAACTTAAAAGCACAAGGCTTAGTAAGGAAATGCAACAGTCCCTGCAGCACCCCAATTTTAGGAGTACAAAAACCAAACGATAAGAGGAGACTAGTGCAAGATCTTGGATTCATCATTGAGGCAGTAATTCCTCTCTATCCAATTGTACTCAACTCCTGTACCCTGCTATCTCAAATACTAGAGGAAACAGAATGGTTCACTGTTCTAGACTTCAAGGATGCCTTCTTCTCTATTCTCCTGCACTTTGACTCCCAGTTTCTCTTTGCCTTTGAGGATCCCACAGACCACACATCCCAATATACGTGGATTATTTTGCCCCAAGGGTTTAGGGATAGCCCTCATCTATTTGGTCAGGTACTGGCCCAAGATCTAGGACACTTCTCAAGTCCAAGCACTCTGGTCCTTCATTTTCTAGTATGATGTATAACATAATCAATGGTAGATAAGCCTTTTAAAGCACTAATTCTTACAAAGGATCATAATAACCGTTTTCAAAGACCTAAGCCAATTTGCCCTTGTAATTGTATTCATGTTCACCTCCACAGCTGCTCCTTTGGCTTTCATGTGAGAGGTGTTATCAGGCTGATCATCAAACATGGGAGCTCCCACCATAGGGACTGCATGGTAAATACCTTCATAGATCCCATTTACAACACCAAGAGTGATACAAACTTTGGTATAGGGATGACCTAGTTTGGGAACAGAGCGAGAAGTAAGGTTTTTATTATCATATCTTAAAAGAATTTCAGAGACATGTAGGGAAAAATATCAATGAAGTGTCTCACTGAAGAGGGCAGAAATTTTCTACAAAAGTGGAAAAAAGGGTATCATTACATAAGAAATTTTCTATCTTAAGGAAAGGAGGCATTCATTTACTTCTATATTGCTTGAAACTTACTTTAAAAATAGAAAGTAAGAATCAAAAAATTAATGACCTCTGAATTAATTATATATATTTTAAAATTAAAGGTAAAGTAACAAACTATACATTTTAAATTTTTGTCAAATTTATTAGCTGTTAAGCTGTTATTCAGTGTTTCCCTCATGAAATTCTTTATTTTTACTTCATAATAATCTTACCATGGAGATCATTCTGGGATATCTAAACATAGATCTGAGTATCGGTCCCTAATGTAGTTGGTTTTGCACAACTGACTCCAGAGAAAACACATCAACACTATCTTCATCAGAGCTCTAGACAAATTATTCCATTTCCTACAGAGAAAAAATTGTCATCATTATAAAAATGCAATACCACATAGAGTAATATAGTTTATGTATACTTCTAAAATAAAATTTGGAAGTTGTCATATACATAGTTATGTTGTCCCTATATTCTGAGATGCATTTTAGAATAGAAATGAGAAAGTTTGTGTTTGAAACTTATGGTTTCAGTACATAATAATTATTTACTAGAAAAACCACACAACCAGATAATTATACAGAACATTTAAGTGAGAAATGTCCAGCTCATTTAATATTTGGTAGACATCAAATTCTAAAAACATAATGGTTTTCACACTCATAAAACTATTTCAACAATATCAAGTTCAATTTGTTGACATTTTGTGATGTCAACAAAATGATAAAATTTTTTAAAAATGTAAATTGCCCACAAAAGTACAACCAGTAGCTATCCAAATACAAAAATGCCACTCTGAATTTACCAGATCTCAATAGACAAGGAGAAAACCCCAAGATTCACGGACATGAGAAAATTTGTGATTGGTAAGATGAATAATTTTTTTGGACTGTACCCACCCCCTTCCACACACCAAAATGACACCACTGTGAGAGAACTTCCTTTTACCTGCAGTTATCTAAATGGGAGTAGGGAATTTCAAGTGGACATTCAATTTCTTCCACATTTGTCCCACCCCACAAGAGGTATTAAGAGTGTTCAGAGAGCTGCACCACCTGCGGTAAATTGGAGACAAGAGTGACAGTAGTAATCACAGTGATTGGCAAACAGATCTTGGCATCTGCTTCGTATTCCCAGCTACAGGGATGCCACAAAGAGGAGTCTGACCAGAACCATAGCACTGCAGGGGGCAAAATCTAAAGGAAGGTCTGAATCTTTGACAAGATTTTTCACAATTCCCAGGTCATCATGTGGAGATTTTCCATGACTGGGAAACATATATAAGGTTTGAAATTTAGTTCCAATGATCGTTTAAATCTCTCCCAGACCTAGAAATCACTGCAAGTCTGGGTTTACGTTCCAGTGCAGCATTTAAGTTCAGAGGCTCACAATAAGTCTCCCAAGACTGGAAAACAACATAAGAGCAAATATTGAGTTTTGGTGCAGTATTAAATTCTGGTGACAAATATTAAATCCTTTCCCCCGCAAAAAGCAACTGGTGGCAAGGAATTAGATTCCAGTATGAAGTAGTATAGGTTGAACAACACAAGAATATGCCTAAAAAAGCTAGATTGAAACAGCAATATACAGATGAAAGAAAATACAACACCGCTAAAAAAAAACAACAGAACTCAACTAATGTAGTAGAAGAAATAAATATATATAAAATTTCCGACAGAGAATCTAGAGCACATGTTGTTTATAAAAGAGGTCAGGAAACACAGAAAATATAAATAGAAAGTTAAAAAAATCCTTTGGAAAATATTTAAAGATCAACAAAAGAAAAGTCGTTTTTTTTTCTAAATACAAAAATTTAAAAAGCTTCAGCTAGAATAACTACAAAAAGAGATGACTCAAATAAATAAAATAAGAGATTAAAAGGATACATAATAACCAATACACAAAAATACAAAGGATTATAAAAGACTATTAGAAACAATTACCTGCCAACCAATTAAAAAATCTAAAAGATAGAGACACATTTTTAGACATGTACAACCAATCAGGATTGAATTATGAAGAAATGGAAATATGAGCAGAGAAATAATTAGCAACCAAGTTAAAGCAGCAGTAAAACATAAAATCGTACTAATTTCTTTCAAAGTATTAAAACAGTTAAACCATGTTTCTAAAGTATTTCTTCCAAAACATTAAAGATAATTGAATGCCTTTAAAATTGGTGTTTTATAGTGGGGGTAGGGATCACCTTGATTCCAAAACCAGAAAGAAGGAGCCAACAAAATAAAAATTTAAAAAATACAGTAAAATATATCTGTAGGTCATCTTTTCTGATGAACATAGATGCAAAAATTCTCAACAAATATTAGCCAATCAAATCCAACAGCACATCAAAAAGATGATACACTATGATGAACTGGGATTTATCTCATAGATGCAAGGAAGGTTAAACATATGCAGACCAATAAATGTGATACATTATAGCAAGAGAATTAAGAAAAAAACATAATTTTTGTATATCTTTAAAAAAAAAACTTCTAATACACAGCAGAATGATTTTAACAAAAATGCCATGTTACCAGGATAGGGCAAGCTTAAATGGAGAGTGCCTGTCTAATGTGTATAAACATCCTTTTAGGTTGGTGACAGTTTTGGATCTAGATTGAAGTGATAGTTACACAATACTGTGAATGCCACTGAATTGTTCACTTTTAAATGGTTAAAATAGTACATGTATTTTAGGTAATTTTACCTAAAATATTAAAAAAAAAAAAAAAAAAAAAAAAAACATGTAAACATGTGGCTGACCAAATTTTGCCCAGAGGACCCAATTGATTTGTCACCCCTTGGTTAACTAAATTATCATAAATTTAATTCTGACATATTTAAAATAGCAAATGCTGTCATTTTATCATTTACATTTAAATCATGATACATTTAAAAATACATGAGACAATTTAGATAAGGACTCAAATCATTGTGGAAATTTTTTCTACTTAATAATTATTATAATTAATGAAAATTTATTTTGCTACATACAGCAACTGTAGTTCTTTACCAAGTTAATGCATCCATCTTTTCATCAGCCACATGAGGTGGATAATGGCATTACTTAATCTACGCTTCACTGATGGAGAAGTTGAGACATAGAGGTGAGGCAACTTGCCAAACCCCACATAATTCTGTAGTGGTTTTGAAGGGACTTGAATCTAGGCTAACTGGATGCAGAGTGCAAGAGCTCTTAACCACTATGCTATGCTGACTACCCTTTCTGGGTTATAGTTATTTTCAAAATGTTACATTTGTAATTTTCATTTTCTTGCCTCTATATTAATTGTATATTATTATGAATGTGTCATTAAATTTTTAAAAAATATCATTTTAGTTATCTATCACTTCATAACCAACTACCCTCAATTGTGGGGACTTTGAAAAAAAATAAGCATTTTATTAGAACTCTCACAGCATGAGTTTTGGGTGGGCTCAGTCAGGTGGTTCATACAGAGTATTTCTTAGGTCATTACTTTCATATGGTGGCTGGGGATGTAATCATCTGAAGGTCATTCATTCACATACTTCGTGATTGATGTCAAATGACTGAAACTCCTTTTTGACTGAATAATCATGACTTCCTAGTCTCCTCTCTGCACCTCTCCCCAAACTGTCATTTATCATCAAGACTTTGGCTGTAACACAGTGCTCCAAAGTGTACAGAGGGAGGAAAAGAGAGAGAAAGAGAAGGACAGAGAGAGAGAAAGAAAGAGATATAGGTAAAAACAAAGACAGACAGACAGAGACACAGAGACAGACAGATATAATGTACTGCCTTTTCTAACACAGTCTTCAAAATTATGCTGTTGTTTCCACTATACGTTCTTTGCTGAGACAGCCATAAGCCTTGCTAAAGTTCAAGGGGAGGGGCCATGGTTTCATTAGAATGTCAAAGTATTTGCAGTCATGTCTCAAAATCACCAAAATATAAGCTGTTGAGTTAGTCAGCAGAAGTCACTGCGCAACTAGCAAATTCATTATATATTGACAATAGAAACAGTGTAAAATCATAAAAATGTGTGAATTTAAGTTTTTACAACTACTGAAGCTTTTATTATGCATTGTAAAATATTTATTCATAGATAATTTAAATATAAAATAGGTTTCCTATGAACAGCCCTCAAATTAATCGTATGGCATAGAATACTGAGGTGATCATAAGTGGCTTAATTCTTTCCCATTTATTCCACTGCAGACACTTACACATCTACAGGAAAAAATGACATAAAACAACATACATAGCCCAGTATAAAATGATGGAAAACCCAGGCATGGTGACTCACACCTGCAATCTCAGAACTTTGGGAGGCCATGGTTGGCGGATCTCCTGAGGTCAGAAGTTTGAGACCAGCCTGGCCAACATGGTGAAACCCAGTCTCTACTAAAAATACAAAAATTGGCCAGATGTGGTGGCAGGCACCTATAATCCCAGCTAGTTGAGAGATTGAGGCATGAAAATTGCTTGAACTGGGAAGGAAGAGATGGCAGTGAGACGAGATTGTGCCCCTGCACTCCGGATTGGACGTTTGAGTAAAAAAAAAAAAGAAGGAAGGATGTTTACCAATTGTTAAAATCGGAGGGAAATCTATGAATAGATGCTTGTACGACCTGTGACAAAGTGAATTTTGGGAGGAAAGTTAATGAGGCATAGTCTCTAGAAGTAGGGAACAAAATTTACCCTACAGGGTGCAGTGATGTCCTTTTAAAAACTAAATAAGGAGAAAATGTGTGGAACTAGATGTCTCTCCAGACTGCAGCAGAGATAATTGAAAAAATTGTGAATGGATGCCCTTACAATACAGAACATGAGGGATGTTGCAGAAAGCAACACCTGTGGAAGATTTTCTCAAGAAAACTACATGAGGAACTAAGCAGTTATATACAATTGCAAGATTTGCACTTGAGGATTCTAGATAGAGGGGACAATCAGAATGAGATTTTGATTTTCAATTTTTATATTTATTTTCTAAGGCATTGCTCAGTCGTCCAGGTTGGAGTGCACTGGTGTGATCATGGCTCACTTCAGCCTCAACCAACTAAGCTCAAGAGGTTCTCTCACCTCAGCCCCGTGAGTAGCTGGGACCACAGGTGCATGTTATCACACCCAACTAATTTTTTTTTTTTTTTTTTTTTTTTTTGTAGTGATGAACTCTCGTTGTGTTGTCCATGCTGATTTCAAACTCCTGGGCTCAAACAGTCCTCTCATTTCAGCATCCCAAAATGTTGAGGTTACAGATGTGAACCACTATTGCTTTACAAAGTGAGATTTTTAAATAAACGTGATTCAAATGTTCAAAATTGAAAGAGTCACTAACATAAAACAAAAATGGGATGAGGTGAGAAGGTTGAATAAAAAATAATTAGATATTTTTGAAATCAGAAATGTGCTCCCTCATTATATAAAATGTTGGTTGACTACATAAAATAAAGTAGAAATGAATGATTGACTGATACAGCCCCCAAGAAGAATCACTTTAATGCTCTAGAAAACTGATTAAAATCTAAAAGTGTTGCTTGTTAACACCTTCCGTTAAAGCTTTCCTGATTAGTTTTTCTTCGAAAGCTCTCTTGCTTCTAGTTATTTTCTTGGTCTTAACTACCCATTATATGCTTTGTTATTTATGCCCTGATTGAATGTGATTGTCTAATTTTTTATTTCATTCTGTCCTACCCCTTGCAACCTGCGTGTCCCCATTATTATTGATCAATCCAACTGCAAAGTTCACCTTATCTGACTAAGGATTATTCATTAATTTGTACTTGTTTATCTGACCTTTATTAGTTTTGTTTATTTGCTAGTCACTCTGAACCATGGTTGTGATGACTTAGGATCCTGGCTCTCTTATGAGTAACAAATTTATCCTTGATAAAGTCTCTATACTAAAGAAGAATCTAATGAAAAATATCACTTGAAAAATGAGAGCAGTACATGAACAAAGTTCTGACTGGATCATAAACCCAAAAAGTGATTAATCAATTTAATAATTAGGGACTAACAATGAAATCAATGATATATCTTCATATACTTTGAATTGGTAAAAATTAACATCCACCATAGGTAAAGCACCACATAACTGGCGACTGCAGTGCTGGTTTATTGGGAGTATGAATAGAGTGGTGGTAGGTGAAGGACACACATGAACCAGCACAAGACTCCCTCTAACTAAGTCCGAGCTATCAACTACTGAAATCAAAAATCCAACCTGCTAGTATCGCAATTCTTTTTCTTTTTCTTTTCTTTTTTTTTCTTTTTTGTTTTGAGACGGAGTCTCGTCGCCCAGGCTGGAGTGCAGTGGCGCGATCTCGGCTCACTGCAAGCTCCGCCTCCCAGGTTCACACCATTCTCCTTCCTCAGCCTCCCAAGTAGCTGGGACTACAGATGCCCGCCACCACGCCCGGCTAATTTTTGTATTTTTTGTAGAGACAGGGTTTCACCGTGTTAGCCAGGTTGGTCTGGATCTCCTGACTTTGTGATCTGCCCCCCTCAGCCTCCCAAAGTGCTAGTATTATAGGCATGAGCCACCGCACCTGGCCTAATATCACAATTCTTATTATACATTTGGGCATTAGGCAAGTGACCACCTGTGGAACTGTGAAATCACTGGGCCAACTCTAAGCTCACCTTTGTCAGAACCTCTATATTCCCCACTTTCAAAAATGTTACTTTCAAAAGAAAGTCATGTCTCCTACTCATCCGAACTTTACCAAGGTTCAGTGCCCAAGGGTACAACTTTTAGAATAATAACAAATTAAATATTTGAAATTTCATCCTCACCAGTTTTCAGTTTATTGTCCCTGGGTTCCAAATATAGCTTTATGATACTGAACCAGGATCCTGTAAGCATTCCTCCTTTGCCAGCTAGTTGAATGTTAAACTTCATCAGTAGAGGACATCGGAGTAATAGTGAGGTGCTTGATTCAGGAAGGCACATCCCTTCCAAGGATCCACTCTTTAGTTACTCAGTAATGTTTATCATTAATGTTGGAGTTTAAGAATATGTATGTAAAATAATATACTTAAGAATACTAAGGAATATATTTAAAGAATGTAAGGAGAAAACTTCTAATAGCACATTTGTTTAATCTTTTAAGAAATACTGCATTCTGCTTAGAAATTAATTCAGAAAACTCCTACGTAAACCATTTGTCCTTGACATAGATAGATTCAACTTCATATGTTATGTTCAAGATAAAATTTACAATTATTTTATTTTTGTGTTCAACTTGTGTGGTGTTTGTATATCCCTCCTTTTAAGCAGCATATTCAAACTGTGTTTTTAGGTCAAAATAGGTCTTAATTTTTTTTCATTAAAATTATCTCTATTTTTTCCACAATGGAATAAAACTAGAAATAAATTAAGGAAAGAATATGGGAACATGTACAACTATATGGAAATTAAATGTGTTCATAAACAACCACTGAATCTATAGAGAAATTATTTTAAAATATATGAGAAAAATAAAAATGGAAAAACAATATAACAAAACCTAGAAGATACAGAAAAAATAAGTTCTGAAACAACAAATATATATCAATAAATATCTTCATTAAAAATGCAGAAATATCTTAAATAAACAACCTATACCACCTAAAGAAACATGAAAAACAGAAACTAAACTAAAAAATAGTAGAAAAGTGGCCAGGCGCAGTGGCTCACGCCTGTAATCCCAGCACTTTAGGAGGCTGAGGAGAGTGGATCATGAGGTCAGGAGATCGAGACCATCCTGGCTAACACAGGTGAAACACAGTTTTCCCAACACTCCAGTTTTAGTTTTCTACACGTGGGTAGCCAGTTTTCCCAACACCATTTATTAAATAGGAAATATTTTTCTAGAATTTAGTTTTATTGAATAGGTCGACTGTTTTCCATGTTACCAATCTTTTATCACTAACATACTTTATTGAGAATGGAGACGTGCAATACACCTGAAAGTATAGACCATTTGGGCACCATCAAAAATAGAAAACATAAAGGCCACTGTGCTTTTAATTAACATTTTATTAACATTTGACAATGAGACATCTAAGAAAAGTCTGGAGGCCCAGTTCTTCCCATTTTATCCAGCCCTCAGTAAAGATAACAGGAAGAGTGATATATGACCATTTACTATATTTTATGAAGTTGACACTTCAAGCAGAAATTTTTTAAAAAATGATTCATGTGTTAATGTTTAATGGATCAGCATTAGAACAATTTTGTTTATAGCTTAGAAAATAATTCCACCACGTCTGGAAATAATTTTACTAACCTTTAAATGCAGGCTACATGTGTCCTCATTTCCAGTCTTTGCTGTCTAATATATTTAATATATAGTCATAGTCATCTGGGAGAATGAGTAAATACCCATTAATATCCATATGCAGATTCTTCTCCTTCCTTTGCTTAGTGCGTTGGGACATACACCAATCGGACTAATTTAAGGTATGGTCTCTCACCTAATAAATTCCCCTAACTGATTAGGAAGCTTTTACTCATGTCTTGTAGCAATTCTTTCGCATATGGTTAGCATATTACTGTCTAAAACTTTCTCAACCAGTTTCTCTATACACTTTCTTGAGTACCTTCTGCACCTGGTGCCATCATATGTATTCAAAATATATTCCCATAATCAATATGATTCTTTTAAAGTACACTATGAAACATATATTATTTTAATTCACATACTAAGTAAATTTCTTCTTAATTTTTAGATATTCTTTGACAATATGACTTTCTGACTCTGACAACACTTCTCTTTCCTCAGTATCACACACCTCTCCAGTTTTGCTTCACTCAGCATAAGCAAGGACACTGGTGGCATAGAGAAAAAAAATTCAGGCCGGGTGCAGTGTATCTGGCCTGTAATCCCAGCACTTTGGGAGGTTGAGGTGGGTGAATCTCAAGGTCAGGAGTTCAAGACCAGCCTGGCCAACGTGGTGAAACATTAGCTCTACTGAAAATACAAAAATTTGCTGGTCGTGGTGGCGCACACCTATAATCCCAGCTACTCCGGAGACTGAGGCAGGAGAATCGCCTAAATCCGGGAGGTGGTGGTTGCTGTGAGCCAAGATTGCACCACTGCACTGCAGCCTGGGTGACAGAGCAAGACTCCATCTCGGAAAAAATAAAAGAAAAAAATTCATTAAAAACGATTTACTGCACTTTCTAAGCTCTCCTTTTTAGGATATTCTTTTGAACATTTAAGCATTATCTTTTAAAGCTCAGTTAGTGTCCCCAAATGTAATTATTACTACTATTTTGAAAACTAACATGATCAAAAAGTCAGAGAACCAGAGTATGTGGAGAAATAGGAATGCTTTTTCACTGTTGTTGGGAGTGTAAAGTAGTGGTATATTGCTATGTGTGGAAAACTGAAACTGGACCCCTTCCTTATATCTTATAGAAAAATCAAATCAAGATGGATCAAAGACTTAAACATAAGACCTAATACCATAAAAATCCTAGAAGAAAACCTGGGCAATACCATTCAGGACATAGGCATGGGCAAAGACTTCATGTCTAAAACACCAAAAGCAATTACAACAAAAGCCAAAATTGACAAATGGGCTCTAATTAAACTAAAGAGCTTCTGCACAGCAAAAGAAACTATCATCTGAGTAAATAGGAAACCTACAGAAGGGGAGAAAATTTTTGCAATCTATCCATCTGACAAAGGGCTAGTATCCAGAATCTACAAAGAACTTAAACAAATTTACAATTTAAAAAATCAAAAAGTGGGAAAAGGATATGAACAGACACTTCTCAAAAGAAGACATTTTTGCAGCCAATAGACATATGAAAAAATGCTAATCATCACTGGTCAATAGAGAAATGCAACTCAAAACCATAATGAGATACCATCTCACACCAGTTAAAACCGCAATCATTGAAAAGTCAGGAAACAACAGATGCTGGAGAGGATGTGGAGAAATAAGAATGCTTTTACACTGTTGGTGAGAGTGTAAATTAGTTCAACCATTGTGGAAGACAGTGTGGTGATTCCTCAAGGATCTAGAACTAGAAATACCATTTGACCCAGCAATCCCATTACTGGGTATATCCCCAAAGGATTATAAATCATCTTGCTATAAAGACACATGTACACGTGTGTTTATTGCGGCACTATTCACAATAGCAAAGACTTGGAACCAACTCAAATGTCCATCAATGATAGACTGGATTAAGAAAATGTGGCACATATACACTATGGAATACTATGCAGTCATAAAAAATGATGAGTTCATGTCCTTTGCAGGAACATGGGTGAAGCTGGAAACCATCATTCTCAGAAAACTATCACAAGAACAGAAAAACAAACACCACATGTTCTCCCTCATAACTGGGAGTTGAAACATGAGAACACATGGACACAGGGAGGGGAACATCACACAGGAGCCTATAGGGGGGCAAGAGGATAGTGGAGGGACAGCATTAGAAGATACATCTAATGTAGGTGACGGATTGATGGGTGCAGGAAATTACCATGGTACGCGTATACCTATGTAACAAACATGCATGTTCTGCACACGTACCCCACAACCTAAAGTATTAAAAAAAAAAAAAAAAGATTAACACTGCAAACTTGATCTCTTGAGACATGCTACATTCTGTGATAATAATTTTGATTTCATAACAATAATTTCTCAAGATTTATTTATTTTCTCTAGTATTCAGCTTTTAACATAATTTAACAATGGATTGCTTTTCAGGCAATATAAATACTTCTAATAGAGAAGATTAAAATATTTTTGAAGCCAAAAAAAGGAATTTCTAATTTTTAAATAAATGAATTTAAAAAATTATTTGAGAAATACAATAAATTGTTACTTTTCAGTTTTTTCACCTTCCATAGTAATACAGTGCCTTAAAGATATTTTAATAGAAATTTCAAACATCTTGTTGAAATGTTCAAAGTGTCATTTGTGGTAGTGGTTCTTTCCTAGAGTGCTTTGTGATTATTTATTTTTCCCTAGAAACATAATATTTCCTAGAAATAATCTTTTAAATAGTATTTTGTACTGGTGTTCAGAAAAAGTAGAATACCTACTTGACTTTATTGAAATATTAAAAGAGTAACAATTTTTTGACAAGTAAAAACATGATATATGTTGAAAGAACACATATTGATAATGAGCGTAATTTGAGATGGTGAGTGCTGTAGATAAAAAAAAAACTATGCAAATGAGCATTTATTTATTCCTCAAAATTACTTGTGGAGATTAGATTTTTCTGAGAAAGAGAGGCTTCTACCTTGCTACATAAATGATTTTTTAAATGTATTCAGTTATTTTCATTACATATTGACAAATTTTAATTGTATATACTTACAGAATATAAAGTGATGCTATACTTTATATGCTTATATTTGGTATATAAAGAAAAAGAAAGTCTTTGAGATGAAATGCATGGGCCTAGATATTAATCTGCAGCATGAGTAGAAGAAGACTAAATAGTTCCAAATAATAAGTTATGTTCATGAACTTTGAGCATATGAATGACTCAAGCCTAGTGCCCAATATTGATATGATTATATGGTTAATGTGCTAAATTGATATAATTATACTCACTCTAACAGACTCATGAGAGTTGATCATTAATTTTCAAGACTTTTTCCTTAGCTGGCTGCTATAACATTAATTTTGTTAGACATGATGGAGTGATTTACATCACCAAAATTGCCAAAGTGCTATAAAATATATTTTTCTTTTTTATTTTGCTTATTGAAGTAGTTGCTAAATATTTATAGCACAACACTAGCTATTAAAGTATAGAAAACGGAGTCCATATGTAGAGTAAAAGCACAGTAGATTCTAGGATTTATGAAATAGAGTAACTCAAAGGAGAAAGTCTTTTTTTAGTTTTCTGTAGCTGCATGACAAACTATGCCATTTCTTAGTCTCTTTTAACAAAAACAAAACCTGTTTAGCTCATGATTTCATGATTCTTCTCACAATTTTGATCTAGGCTAGCATAGCTGCTCTCAGCAGGTCTGGATCATGTTCATGTGCATATGAAACTATAGGAACCTGGCTGATCCTAAAAGCCATTAGCTGTGTGTTTTACAGTTGCCTGATCCATGTCTTTGTAGGTGCATGCCATGTGGGTGTCTCTCATCATCACAACGCATAACTGTAGTACAAGTGCTAAGTAATGAAATATACTACTAGGAAAGTCTCATGCACTAAAGTAAATAACGTTAAGCATACTGTATTTATGTAATGAATGTGCAGTTTTGCACTGTAGGTCCTACTGAAAACAATTTTTAAAATTCTCAAACTATCACTTTTCAATTTAAGACTCTACTAGGCTGTATAATTTAAAGAAGTTTTGACATTTCTCTCATAAAAAAAATTTACATTTTGTGAAAAATACCCATACATGTTAAATAACTATGAAGAGTGTTTTAATAGGCCCCAGATTTTTAGGACAGTCTGGATTACACCTTTTCTGCCTGAGTCACTTTAACGATGCCTCAAAAATTGGATAATTTAAACATTCCACATGAAACTTTGTAATAAATTATTTATGCATATATTTTACATACATATGACTTTATATAAAACGTTCAAATATAGTAAATATACAGATAATTTCTGACATTAGAGATTACCAAAATGTTAGTTTCTGTCTTTTTTATACTTCATATATCAGTTTGTTTCATACATATCAGTTATGCCCTTTTATATATATATATCTTTATATTTCTTTTTTTTTTTTTTTTTTTTTTTTTTTTTTTTTTTTTTTTTTT
>NC_045436.1:120231437-120243901 GCF_002776525.5 Piliocolobus tephrosceles
TTTGAGATGGAGTCTCGCTCTGTTGCCCAGGCTGGAGTGCAGTGGTGGGATCTCAGCTCACTGCAAGCTCCGCCCCCGGGGTTTGCGCCATTCTCCTGCCTCAGCCACACGAGTAGCTGGGACTACAGGCACCCGCCACCTGGCCCGGCTAGTTTTTTGTATTTTTTAGTAGAGACGGGGTTTCACCGTGTTAGCCAGGATAGTCTCGATTTCCTGACCTCGCGATCCGCCCGTCTCGGCCTCCCAAAGTCCTGGGATTACAGGCTTGAGCCACCACGCCCGGCCTATCTTTATATTTCTAAAATTTATATTTTTATTTTGTTTTCATTATTACTATAATAATAAAACTCTCCCCAAATCTGTACTATTTGTCTATCATCTACTTAATTTCACTTTTGCATACTCAACTTTACTAACTACTCTGTTTATATGCAACTCATGTAAAGTATGTAAAATCAAACCGACATTTCACATTTGTTGCACTTTATGTAGAAATTAGGTCATATGTTCTCAATCTTTGCATAAAGGGTGTGTGATGATATATCTAAATGTTGGTAATACAAGTTATAGCAATATATTAATTATTGTTACAATCCAATTAGAATTATGAAGTAAGATGGAGGCCTATAATACGCTTTTTAAAGATTTCTAATTATGGTATGATGATAAATTCTAACTCTAGTCAAATAAAAATTATTTCATTATAGACTAAATTTTGTGAATAGAAGTTTAGCTGCTAATAACATAGATCTCATTTTATTTTGAGAGCTTAATAGTAGGCTAAATATAATCTTTAAAAATGCTTGATGTGAAAATAAAAAAGAATACAGGAACTAAAGAAAGAAAAGTTTTTTTTTTTTTATTTTGGTTAACAATATAAACTTTAACATTTGTCTGTACATAAGAAACAGCTTCAAGTATAACTACTTACAAAGTTGAAAAAAGATGACTTGGACTAAGAAATGTGAAGTAAATGCAATAAATGATTTTAAAAAGCAAAAATCTTGTTAGATCAGACATAATTCAGGTCAAAGTATTAATCAAGAAAATGAAAAATTTCTTATTTTTAAACATACACAACTATAAATGTGTATATTAATATTACATATGCACCAATACCTACATTTTTAGAGCACTGTTAGGTTTCTCACATTTTTAAAAATAGAACTTCTCACATTTTCAAAAATAAAACAGGTTTCTTTGGGAAGAGATTTGGAGCTTTGTGTTTTTGGTTTGACTCTCCCTGTGCAATTATGTCTTGACCTTGGCTATAGAGCTGGGGGCAGAGACAGTGGCACACTTCTTTCTGAGCAACATTCATGCTTTAAGAGTAAGGCTCTGGCCTTTATTCTTAGTTTTCCTCTCCCATCATGGTAACTTCATCCTATGAATGAGCTGGGGCAGTGATTATTTGGTACTCAGTATTCTGTGTGCCATTCTTGAGTTAAACCTCTGAGTTAATGACTGTGGTTGGGTGAAAGGTGGGAGATCCTTCTTAACCACACTTGTCTGGAGGAATTTAGCTCTTGCAGCACATGTCTTAGTGTGTGTTGATAAGAAATTCAGAGAGACATCTCCTCTCAACAGCATACTCTGGCCCTCAACTGGAAGCTTTAGGGAGTGGGAACTGTGTGTTGGTGTCGGCGTCTCCCTGGAGCAAAGGTAGTTTCTGTCACAGTGAATTAGGAGGGTGGGCAAGTGAGCATATTGTGGTTTAAATGCCAAAGACTCTTGCTGTTTTCACCACAAAAAGCAACTTGCTTTTTTCTTCAATGCATGTTACTTTATTTGTTGTATGCCTTCAGGGTTATTTCCGGAGACATTAAATAGTTGTTTTAGAAAACAGTTTTCAGTAATTATTACTGTTTCACTTGAAATTTGGTCCATAGAACTTCTAATGCTATCATTTGAGAAGGGGTTGGTATAAAATTTCTTGTAAAGTATCTCCATCTTCTGCATATATTTAAGAAAAATTCAACCAACAATCAAGGAGAAAAAAGCATTTTTTTCTTTAACTTTTATTTTAAGTTCAGGGATACATGTGCAGTTTTGTTATGTAGGTAAACTTGTTTCATGGGAGTTTGTTCTACATATTATTTCATCATCAGGAATTAAGCCTAAAACCCTTGAGTTATATTTATTTATCCTTATTCTCTCTCTCCTCCTACCCTCTACCCTCCATTAGGTCTGTTGCTTCTCTCTATATGTTGATGAATTCTCATTATTTAGCTCCCAATTATAAGTGAGAAAATGTGATATTTCATCTTCTGCTCCTGAATTAGTTTGCAAAGAATCATGGCATCTAGTTCTATATATGTTTCCACAAAGGACATGACCTCATTTGTTTTCATGACTGCACAGTATTCCACAGTGTATATGTGCCACATTTTCTTTGTCCAGTCTATCATTTATGAGCATTTAGATTGATTATATGTCTTTGCTATTGCGAAGAGTGCTGCAATGAACACACGTATACAGGTGTCTTTAGGACAGCATGATATATATTCTGTTGGGTATATAACCAGGGATGTGATTGGTGGATTTAATGGTGGTTTCCCTTTTAGGCCTTCAAGAAATCACCACATTCGGCTTTCTACAGTGGTTGAGCTAATTTACACTCCTATCGACAATGCATAGGCACTCATTTTCTCTGCAACCTCACCAGTATCTGGTATGAGATTGTATTCTGACTAGTGTGAGATGGAATATCACTGTGGTTTTGACTTGCATTTCTCTAATGATCAGTAACATTGAGCTTTTTTTCATATTTCATATGCTTGTTGGCTAGGCTATACCATTCTAGAGATAGAAATGTGCTAAGTTTTCATAATGAAGACACCAAAATCAATTACAACAAAAGTAAAAATCGACAAATGGGATTCAATCAAATGCAAGAGCTTCTGTACAACAAAAAAAACTATCAACAGAGTAAACAGACAACCATAGCATGGGGGAAATATTTGCTAACTAAGCATCTGGCAAAGGTCTAATATCCAGCAGCTATAAGAAATTTAAACAAATTTACAAGAAAAAACAAACAACTCCATTAAAACGTGAGCAAAGGACATAAAAAGTAAATTGTTACACAATAGAATATTGCAATTTAAGGAAAAATAGGACAGGTGAAAATTAAGGAAAAATCATTTAGTTGAAAATTATATTGCTGTATGCCTTTTGTTTAAAAATGTCTTAATATACTACAGGATTATTTTAACACAAAATTCCAGATTACCAGGCTATGAACTGCTTTAATGGCAAGTGGCTGTCTAATGTGTATACACATCCTTTTAGGTTGGTGACCGTTTTGGATCTAGATTGCAATGATAGTTATGCAATACTGTGAAGGCCACTGAATTGTTCACTTTTAAATGGTTAAAAACAACTATGGTTAAAATGTACATTTTATTTTATGTGATTTTTTACCGCAAATATTAAAAAAAAAATGTAGCTGGCCAGGTTTTGACAATTTGTTAGCCTTTCCTTAATTAAATTATAATAAATGTATTTTCTACATATATAAAAATAGCAAAAGCTGTTTTTCTTTATCATTTACATTTGAAACATGTTACATTTTAAAAAATATGTGAAGTAATTTAGGTAAGGACTTAAATCATTGTGGAAATTTTTCTGTCTACTTAATAATGATTATAATTAATGCAATTAATTACATTTGATACATACAGAAACTGCAGTGCTTTACCAAGTTAATGAATCTATCCTTTTATCAGCCACATGAGGTAGATAATGGCATTACTTCATCTCCATTTCACTGATAGAGAAGTTGAGGCGTGGAGGTGAGGCAACTGCCAAACCCCACATAATTCTGTAGTGGTTTTGCATGGACTTGAATCAGGCTAACTGGATCCACAGTGCAAGAGCTCTTAACCACCATGCTATGCTGAATCCCCTGTCTGGGTTACAGTTATTTTCAAAATGTTACATTTGTAGTTTCCATTTTCTTGCTTCTATATTAATTGTATATTATTATGAATGTATAATTAAATTTTTAGAAATAGCCTTGTAGCTATTTGTCACTTCATAACAAACTACTCTCAATTGTGGGGACTTTGAAAAACAATAAGCATTTTATTAAAACTCCCATAGCATCAGTGTTGGGTGGGTTTATGTAAGACACATTCAAACCAGAGCAAATCCATTTTGAATAAAGTCTAAGAAAAATGAAGCTGGATCACCAATTGGCAATTATGGGCTGCACAGCCTGCAATTGCCTTGCTCAGTTACTTTATAAACAAAAAGAGGACCTTTTGGATTCAAAGTTGTGTTATGTTACTCTTAAACGCCATCTGGAGGGCAGAGATGAAAATATCACCCTCGATATGGTAAAACTAAAAGAGCAGGTTTTTGAAGCCTCTCAGGCTGGCTTGAACCTGCTCCCTGGACCTGATATTTTGAACAAGACAGCCAATGGGTTGTCTGCAGTCAGTCCTTTTAAATTGAGTGAGGCCGTTGAAAGGTCTAGACTTGCAAATTCTGTTCTAATAATTATATGATTGTGCTGTCTGCTTTTAGTCTGAAGATGCAGAAGCCACCGCTGGAGAGAAAGCTGCTGTCGAGAACAAGCAATGATAGCTGTGGCAGTTTTACAAAAAAAGAAAAGAGGGACATGTTTGGAGAAAAGCTGAGTGTTGGGAGAGAAGCTGAAGCAGGGCTTGGAACATGTCCAGGGTCCAGGGCTTAAAACCCTTCACGGCCTTTGAAATGTGTCTATACTTGCTGGCTCCTTGCTTCTAGCACTCCCATTATCTCAAGTAGCCATATGTTTCAAAGAAAATGCTAACCCATCACAACTATAGTTCATTCACTTGGCTAGTTCACACCTGGCTAGATCAGTTTGCAGAGCATGGGACTCTTAATCCCAGAGTTGTGGGTTCGAGCCCCATGTTAGGTGTCAGGAATGTTGGGGTGATCAGACCCAATACCAGGCCATGGGTGTTACGAAGTCTGGTGGAGTCAAAGGAATGAGAAAATATAAGTTGAGAGAGCAAGTGGGACCAGGGACCCAATGCTAGTATGGAGGCTGTGAAGGCTCTGAGTTCTGGGATCCCACACTATTTGTTGGTGATCAAACAAAGAAACAGGTGGTGAGGATGTGGGGGTTGAAAGGAAGTGGTGTATCAAGTGAATGAGCTATAGTTGTGATGGTTTAGTATTTTCTTTGAAACATATGGCTACCTGAGATAATGAGAGTGCTAGAAGCAAAATTCCAGCAAGTCCAGACACATTCCAAAGGCCACCAGGGGTTTTAGACCCGGACCCTGGAAATATTCCAAGCCCTGCCTCAGCTTCTCTCCCAACACTGAGCTTTTCTCCCAACAGTTCAGCCTGGTGATTCATACACAGTATTTCTCAGGTCGTTACTTCCATATGGTGGCTGGGGATGTAATCATCTGAAGGTCATTCATTCACATACTTGATGTTTGATGTCAAAAGACTCAAATTCCTGTGAGAATGAATAATCATGACTTAATTAGTCTCCTCTTTGCACCTTTCCCCAAATTGTCATTTATCATCAGGACTTTGGGTGTGACACTGGGCTCCAAGGTATATGGAGGGAGAAAAAGGGAAAGAAGAAAGGGAGAGAGAGAGAGAAGTAAAAGACAGAGACAGACAGACAAACAGAGACAGAGAGAATGACAGAGATAATGTACTGCCTTTTCTAATACAGTCTTCACAATTATGCTGTCACTTCCACTATTTTTTTGTTGTTGAGAAAGCAACAATCCTTGTCACATTTCAAGCGGAGGGATCACGATTTGATAAGAATGTCAAAGTATTGGTGAGAGGTGACAACGTGCTAGCAGCCCTCACATTCGGTGCCTCCTCGACCTCAGCGTCCACTCTGGCTGCCAGGGCACTGTGGGAGCCTCTCTCCGGGCTGGCCAAGGCCGGAGTCACTTCCCTCTGCTTGTGGGGAGCTGTGGAGGGAGAGGCGCAGGCGCGAACCAGGACTGCCCACAGCGCTCCTGGGCCAGCAGGAGTTCCAGCGGGTGTGGGGGCAGGCACTGCAGGTCCCACACACAGAGCTGCCGGCCAGTGCTGCCGGCCCAGGGCAGTGAGGGGCCTAGCACCTGGGCCAGCAGCTGCAGAGGTTGTGCTGGGTTTCCCAGCACTGCCTTCCCGCATGCATCCCTCTCATATTCTCACCAAGCCTCAGCCACCTCCCCACAGGGCAGGGCTCAGGACCTGCAGCCTGCCATGCCCGAACCTCCCCGACAGTGGACTCCCATGCGGCCGGAGTCTCCCCAATGAGCACCGCTCCCTGTTCTGTGGCGCTTGGTCCCATCAACTACCCAGGGACTGAGGAATGCAGGTGTATGGCACGGGACTGGCAGGCAGCTCTTGACCCGTGGCCGCAGTGTAGGATCCACTAGGTGAAGCCATCTGGGCTCCTGTGTCTAGTGGGGACTTGGAGAACCTTGATGTCTAGCTCAGGGTTTGTAAATACACCAATTGGTACTCTGTATCTAGCTAACCTAGTGGGGACTTGGAGAACTTTTTCCTCCAGCACTCTGTGTCTAGCTCAAGAATTGTAAATGCACCAAGCAGTACTCTGTCAAAACGGACCAATCAGCTCTCTGTAAAATAGACCAATCAGCTCTCTGTAAAATGGACCAATCAGCAGGATGTGGGTGGTGTCAGATAAGGGAATAAAAGCAGGCTGACCCAGTGCCAGCGGCAACCCGCTGGGATCCCCTTCCACACTGTGGGGGCTTTATTCTTTTGCTCTTTACAATAAATCTTGCTGCTGCTCACTCTTTGGATCCATGCTGCCTTTAAGAGCTGTAACACTCATCACAAAGGTCTGCAGCTTCACTCCTGAAGTCTGTGAGACCACAAACCCACCAGAAAAAAGCTCCAGACACATCTGAACCTGTGAAGGAACAAACTCTGGACTACCATCTTTAAGAACTGTAACACTCACTGCATGGATCCCTGGCTTCATTCTTGAAGTCAGTGAGTCCAAGAACCCACCAATTCCAGATACATTTGCAGTGATGTCTCAAAATTCCACAAATATAACCTATTGAGGTAGTCAACAGAAGCCTCTAAGCAACCATGAAATTCATATACATGTACATTAAAAACACAGTAAATTCCTAAAAATTGTGTGAATTTATAATTTTTACAACTACTGAAACATTTATTAAGCATTTTAAAATATTTACTAATAGATTTTTATATATGAAATTGGTGTCCTAAAAACTAGCCTCAAATAGATAACTTGGTATAATGAGGTGGTCATAAGTGACTCAACTTTTTCCCATTTCTTCTGCTCCAGACACACACATTGTGAGAAAAAATTACATTGAACAACACATACAACCTATTATAAAATGAAAAACGGATGTCCACCAATTGTTAAAATTAGAGGAAATTCTCTGAATACATTCTCGTGAGAACTAAGAAAAAGTGACTTTTGGAAGGAAGCCAAATGAGACATAGTACCTCACTCAGTAAGGAACAAAAATTTACAGAGTACACTGACTTTTGTTAAAAAAAAATAAATAATAAAATATGCATGGAACTGGAGATGTCCCTAGCCTTCAGGAGAGGCAATTTTAAATATTGTGAAGGGATGCTCTCGCAATACAGAAGATGAGGGATGGTGTGGAAATCCACACCTGTTGAAGATTTCCTCAAGAAAACCACATGAGGAAATAACCAGTTATACACAGTTGGAAGATTTTCAACCAAGGATTGTAGCTAGAGGAAACAATGAGAATGATAATTGCATTTTTTATTTATATACTTATTTATTTTAACATAAAGTGTTCCTCCATTGTCCAGGCTGAAGAGCAGTAGTGTGATCAGGGCTCACTGCTGACTCAACCTACCAAGCTCAAGTGATTCTCTCACCTCAGTCCCGCAAGTGGCTGGGATCGCAGGTGCATGCCACCACACCCAACTAGTTTTTTTAATTTTTTGTAGTGATGAGCTCTCATTATGTTGTGCAGACTGATATCAAAATTCGAGGCTCAAACAATCCTCCCATTTCAACGTCTCAAAGTGTTAGGATTACAGATGTGAACCGCCATGTCTGAATGAAATGAGATTTTTAAATAAGCATGATTCAAATATTCAGAGATGCAAGAGTCACTGATATAAAACAAGAATGGGGTGATGTGAGGATGAATACAAAAACAATTAAATTTTTTTGAAATCAGAAATAAGCTCCCAAATTATATGAAATGTTGATCAATTACATGAAATAAAATGAAATCAAATGCTTGACTGACAGAGCCCCCAAGAGGAATCACCTGATGCTCTAGAAATTGCCAGTAAACTGATTGACACCTAAGAGTGTTGCTCGTTAACACCTTACATTAAAAATTTCCTGATTTCCTGTCTTTCTTCCAAAGCTCTCTTATTTCTGGTGGTTTTCTTGGCCTTTTCTACCCGTTTTATGCTTTGTTAAAGCATTTATTACCTGATTCAATGTGTTTGTCTCAATTTTTATTTCATTCTGTCCTACTTCTTTCAACCTGCATGTCCTCATTACGATTGATTAATCCAACAGCAAAGTTCACCTTATCTGACTAAGGATTATTCATTAATTTTTACTTGTTTACCTGACCTTTAATTATCTTTTTTCACAATCACTCTGAGCCACTGGCATGATGAGTCAACGTTCCAGATCTTTTATGAAGAACAAATTCATCCTGAATAATATCTTTATACCAGAGAAGAATCTATAGTAAAACATCACTTGAAGAAATCAGTGCAGTATGTGAACACAATTCTTACTGGATCATAAATGTGAAAAGTGATTCACAAGACTAATACTTGGGAATGTATAGTAAAATCAAAGATACATCTTGATATGCTTCCAATTAGTAAAAATTAATATCCATCATAGGTAAAGCACCAAATAACTAGCTACTCCAGTGTTGATTTTTTGGGGGTATGAATACAGTGGTGATAGGGGAAGGGTAGGCATGGGCCCAATACAAGACTCCCTCTAACCAAGTTCGAGATTACTACTACTGAAATAACAAATCCAACTTGCTAGTATCTCAATGCTTATTATACATTTGGACACTAGGGAAGTGACCACCAGTGGGGTGGTGAGCCGCGTGGGCCAACTCTAGCTCATCTTTCTCAGAACCTCTACATTCCCCCACTTGCAAAAATATTATCTTCAAAAGAAAGCCACGCCTCCTACTCATCTGAATTTTACCAAGACTCAGCGTCCTAAGGAATAACAACTTTTATAATGATAACAACTTAGAAATTTGAAATTTTATGCTTTACAAGTTTTCAGTTTATTGTCCTTTGGGTGCAAATATAGCTGTATGATACTGAATCAGGATCCTGTAAACATTCTTCCCTTGCCAGCTAGTCAAATGTTAAGCTTCATCAATAGAGAACACTGGAGTGGTTGTGAGCTGGTAGATGCCGGAAGACACATCCCTTCTAAGACCCTACTCTTTACTGTTGTTCAGTAATTTTTACAATTGTTATTGGGTTTTAAGAATTTGTTTGTTAAAGAATATTAAAGACTATACTTAAAGAATAAAAGAAGGAAACTTCTAATTAGCACATTTGTTTTATCTTTTAAGAAACTGCATTCTGCATAGATATTAATTCAGAAAACTCCTACATAAACCGTTTGTCCGTGACATAGATAGACTCAGCTCATATGTTATTTTCATGACTAGATTCACAATTACTTCATTATTGTCTGTCTTCAGCTTCTGTGGTGCTTGCGTATTCCAGTCTTTAAGCAGCATATTCAAAATTTTGTAGAAAAAGATTACCACAAGGATGAAGAATGTTATTTCAATTCAATGATTCCACATGACTACTTAGAGTTTCTGTGTTTAAATTTTGTTAAATGCTGAGATATTTAAAAGCTTTCAGAATCAATCTCAAAGAAACAGATGCATGCAAAATATTGTAATGATTGAAATTTAATACACTATGTGATTTTATGAGTCTCTATCAAGTAAACCTTCATATTCACATAGTCTCCTAGCTATATGTGTACATGGTATTTTATGTGAAAAGACTTCTCAAAATTAAAACAAATGAAGGTATTCTTTGATAACTCATGAATAAACATAGATTTTTGTATCTGGCTACATGGTCTAAGAATTGCAAAGAAGATCTATTTTGGTAAGGTCCTTGGTGCATTTTCAGAAGTTATTTCATTAAGAAAATAGAAATAGACTAAAATTTAGCTTGTGTGGTACATGTTGAACTTCATTATTTCCCCAGACTAATATTTATCTATAAGGTTTCCACTCTTCTATAAAGAAGACATTACTATATAAAAGGCTAAGACATCACAGTTTTTTTCTTGTGCTTTGTTATTTTTTTCTTTCTAGTGGCATGAATAATGTTCAAAGTTTAATGAAGTAAAATATTTAGTGTATATTTCTTTTCTAGATATTATAATAATTCATTTTATTACCAATTATTGCTAAAATATTCTCAGTACAATAAAAGTCTATTTCATGTGTCAGAAATAATCATTATGCCTCTCTTTCTTTCAACTGTTTTAGACACATCTCTTGTCAGACAGAAAAACTGCTCTTAAGTTGGTCCCTTTCTTCTCTGTTATTTGCTTTTCAAACCTTGTTCTGAGTCCAAAGGCTGTAACAAATGATATTTAAATGCAGGTATTGGAGAGCTTTTGCCATTTATTATGTTTTCTCCAGCATAGACTTTAAAAATTATTGCACAGAATATTTGGCTCATCTACAGTTCATTTTTCCATATGTTATTAGGAGAGAATAAGTAAAACAATTATATACATTTCTGGTTTGTATATCCTCAGTATTCCAGGTATTAAAGTAGGTGGAGATATCATACTTGACAAGGTAAGGGCAAGAAATGTAAGATCTTATTGCAGGAGAGAAATCATGTAACATTATAATCTAGAGGGACTGGACTAAACTTGCTGGACCATATCTATAATTCCTAACTAAAGGGAACTATCCTCTTCTTTTATTTTGTGTATTACTATCCAATTACAAATGGTCATTACTAAAGCAAAACTAGTAAGTCAAGCATATTCAAGGCCTCATGTGGTAAACATCTTCGGTCATTCTAACCAAAGATTTCACCAGATTGCATAGTTTTATACAGGAAGGCAGTTATACCCATCTAGAATTTTGAAGCAAAGAAAATTTTCATGAGAAAATATTTTGTATTTCATGAAGGATATGAATTGGGAACTTCTGTGTAACATAAAAAACTTGCCTAAACACCATGCTAAGAGAGTTGGCCAAGCTTAGTCCAGCTTATATGTGCACTATGTCATGGATTTGTCCTGGAAGGTGACCCTAGCCATGCTGAGGCTTTGCTCAATAAAATGTGATCCTGCCAAACTGCAAAATTACCCTGTCTAACTCATCTTGTCTAATAATCAGTAATTTTACCCTTAATTTTTATGTAATTTTCTATTTCTATATAGCCCACTACTCTCTTTTTGGTTTCCTTATTTTTATTTCCTCATATTCCCTTTTTACTCACAAACCGATTTTCTTTAGAAGTCTGTTACCTTTGTCTTAGTTAGAGTTGAGCTCAGTTCATACTGTAGTCTCTATGCCTTACTTTAGTAGTCAAAATAAAATTTGTCTTACAATTTTTAACAAGGATCTTGCTCTGTTTTTCTTTTCTTTATTTTTTTTCTGACAGGGACACATACATTCCATATGAATGTATTTGTTTATACAGAAGAGGGTTCTTTACCTATGTAGCAAACATGCACATCCTGCACAGGTACTTCTGAACTTAAAAGTTGAAATGAAACAATAAAAATATAATATATAAATATATTTATTATATATAATATATAATTATATGATATATAAAATATATAAATTTTATAATTATATGATATATAAAAAATAAATTTATTATATATTATGTAAATATATATATAAAATAAGAGGTTCCTTAAGATGCACAGTAGAGCTGGTCTTTCTGGACTTCTCAAGTAAACAGACTGAGTTTCCAGTGAACCTCATTTTATTTTCCATTTAAAAGTATACATAGATAAGCATTAAAATGGAATCATTACAGGTTTTCTGAAATTAAAATTGTACATTACTTAATGTTTAACAAAGATTAAAAATTCCAAACAAATCAAGAAGGCACAGGTATTGTAAAATGTAGTAAAGAATGTAGTCCAGGCCGGGCGCGGTGTCTCAAGCCTGTAATCCCAGCACTTTGGGAGGCCGAGACGGGTGGATCACGAGGTCAGGAGATCGAGACCATCCTGGCTAACACGGTGAAACCCCGTCTCTACTAAAAATACAAAAAACTAGCCAGGCGAGGTGGCAGACGCCTGTAGTCCCAGCTACTCAGTAGGCTGAGGCAGGAGAATGGCGTAAACCCGGGAGGCGGAGCTTGCAGTGAGCTGAGATTGGGCCACTGCACTCCAGCCTGCCAGCCTGGGCGACAGAGCGAGACTCCGTCTCAAAAAAAAAAAAAAA
>NC_045436.1:120244001-120304621 GCF_002776525.5 Piliocolobus tephrosceles
AAAAAAAAAAAAAAAAAAAAAAAAAAAAAAAAAAAAAAAAAAAAGAATGTAGTCCATACTTTGATGCGTAGCGTAGTTGTGGCATTAAATGGTCTGATTTTCTGTATCATGCCTGCTGGCCTTAGATCTCAAACAGACCTGCTCTCTATTCATTGTTTCTTGTCTTAACAAACTTTTGAAAACCAGGCAACATATTATGACAAAGAGAGTAACAATTGCCATACAGGCCAGCACATCCAGAGAGCAGTACTGGAACCAGCTGAGGTTGTGGGCGGGTGGCCAGAGGTACTTAGCTCCATTAGGGTGCATGACAAACTCAATCCAGAAGAGTTTTTGGTCCAAGGGCTTCAGAGACTGATGGTAATAAATGATTGATAACTACATAACTACATAACATTCTTTTTACAGCTAAAGGAAGGTCAAATAGACACCAACTTATATAATGAATCAGAAAAGATAAATATGTGAAATTTTTGTGTAGATGTTAAAAATCAGTGTCACATAAAAGTGGATGAAAAATTAAATATTTTATTTCATGGTGGTTTTAGAGATTTTGGTTTCTGGGCTAGAATTTGTTGACTGCATAAGATTTCAAGATGTGAAGAGACAATTTAAGAGAGAGCAACTATTTCTAGCCTAGAAATTAAAACCAGGTAAGTCCAAAGGGTTAAAAAAAAATCATTTGAGAGTACAGACATTGAATTATCCAGTTAAAAAAAAAATGGACCTGGTGTACAAATTTTGAAATAATATCAAAATCTAGAGATAGCAGACAAATTTGACAAGGTCAGGTACATGTCAGGGCAAAGCTCATAAGAAGTTGGCACTGACCAAGAGTTAGTATTAACATTTTATCAGTGGATTCATGGTCAAAAGTATGAAAGCATGTGACCTTAGTTTGAATCCTAACCTGATATATACTGGTCCTTTAAAAAAATGTATCTGTTCCATGTTTTTTATTGTTAAAATGAATGAATAAAAATCGTATATTTGTTGCCTGATTATTGCGAGTCATCATGTAATGATTCTCAGAATACTCGGTAGAATTCTTCTCATCATAAAGTTATTGTCAGTAAATGTTCACTGTTATTACTGTTTTTCTTGTTTTGTGATTTTAGAATCTAAGTGACTTTCAATATTTTACTTTGAAGCATCATAGTTCCATTTGTTTCTACTGTTGAAATAATTATAGACTAATAGACAAAGAATAAGGATGCATATAAGTATCACGCTTACCAAGTCAAAACCAAAAAGTGCTAAAGCATAGCATTTTAGCAATAGCAATGGAGGTAACTTCTCTTCTCGTTATTTAAAAAACACAGTGGGAGGACTGTGTTTTTCAGAAGAGGGCACTAATTCTGATATATTTTTTTCTTACAATTGGGAAAGACTGTAATGAAGTTACATAATACAAAGAACCAATACAATGTGTGTCATACACATACAATATGTATCAACTAATTAAAATCATCATTTTTCAACACCTGAATTTTTATTAAAAATTATTGCTATTACTGATATAATAGTAATAGCATAACTGAAATTAATGTATGTACTGAAATAATTTTTAAACCACATATTTCTGGTTTCATACATTTTGGCTATTAAACAGAGATATTCCAACTTATCTCTTTCAAGTTAACTATTTTTTGATTTTATAATTTTTCCAAATAAACAAAGCAACCACCACTGTAAAAACAAAGAAATACATTTATACTAATTTCTCCTCTTTTCATTAATTTTTAAAAAGCAAATTTGAAAGCTCTAGTTATTTACAACTTCTCAGTGCTGGGATCAAAATATAGCATAAACATTTGGAAAACATTAAATATAATGGGAATTAGAGATTGATTATGTCATGCTGACTACTGAAAATAAATCATTTTAGGAAAGCTTTAAAAATAAAAGAAATGAGTAACTAATATGAGATCATGAATATGTTTATTTACTTTATTATGGTAACCTTTTAAATATGTATTTGTATTCCATAATATCACTTTGTATACCTTCAATATACACAAAAATTTCCTAAAAATGAACATTTGATGAGTTCTCATGCTGAAAGACCACATAAGAGAGCTGAAAATTAGTCAGTACTATAATAATATTTATGGTTTTCTGCTTCCACTTTGTCTTAAAACTTCTTCATAATCCTTCTATTACTATCTTTAGCAATTCCTCTTATTTAAGTTTTTGGCTAATTAGGACTTATGTTCTATCTTAAAACCTCTGACAAATGTTTTCATTAAAACAAACAAACAAACAAACAAACAAAAATATTGTGATACAATGGTGGATTGATCATGGCCTTTAAGTGTTACAAAAAATATATGTATTAAACACTGTTTTCATGTTTGGAATCACTGCTGCTCCTTGACCTTCATGTGAGAAAGTATGAATACATGCTATGAGGTTAGAATTCAATTTCCTGGATAAGTGTGCCACTGGGAAATGCCATGACCCTATGGCTTGAGTTAGAACGCCTATGGCCATTCCCTTTCACTCATGGACATATAAAAAGAAAGGCTTATTTAGATCTTTCAGCCCTAGAACTGGAGCCTGAGTCAAGGCACCTTCAATTTCTTTAAAGGCCTTTTCCTCATCAGCCTCCCAGAGGAAGGGCTCCTTTTTCCCCTCTTTGTGACTTCATATAATGGCTTAGCCATGAGCGAGGAATTTGGGATCCAGATGCGGCAGAACCCTGCTGTCACTAGGAACTCTCTTATTTGTCACCGGGTGGTTGGAGTAGGAAGCTCACAGTCTGCTTGCATTCGCTACCTAGCCATCTTTTCCTTTGGCTTATATAGAAGCCTAAATATCGGTCACTTTCAAGGCAGATTTGAGCCTTTTTCCCTGACACTTTATATCCTCCCTTCCATAGCAGGTGCAGGAGGTCTTGGTTCCCTTGGAAGCAGTCCTCTTGGGTTGGGCTGCTAGAAGAAGATCCTCAATGTACTGGAACAAGACACAGTCAGTATTCAGTGGAGTGTATGCTTTAATGTCTGAGGCCAGTGCCTCTTCAAAGATTGTAGGAGAGTTTTTAAATCTTTGTGGGAGTCTTGTCCAAGTGTACTGTGATTTACTCCATTGAAAAGTAAAAATAGGCTGACTAATTGATGCCAGTCGGAGATAGAAAAATCGCATCCTTCAAATCTAGGACTGTAAACCAGGTGGTATTTGCTGGAATATGTCCCATTAAAGTATATGGGTTTGGCATCACGGGGTAAATGGACACCATGACCTGGTTTTCTGCATGCAAATCCTGTACTGGCCTATATTCACCAGACTGCTTCCACACTGGCAAGAGAGGGGTGTTCCACGGTGACTGGAATTTGACTATGATTCCATGCTTATGAAGCTACTCTAAATGTTTGTAGAGACACCATAAGACCTCAGGGAGTAGCAGGTACTGTTGGACCCGAACCAGAGTTGCTCCCAGTTTTAACTCTACCACCACTGGTGCCTGATTTACAGCCAGTCCTGGTGGGTTACTTTTAGGCCAAACTCCAGGAATTTTAGTAAGCAACCCATGCGTTTCATTTACTCCTGGTTTCAGAGTCTTTTTTGAATATAGTCTCCATTCCTCAGCCTGTGGGACAGTAAGGGTTAACATCATAGCCTCCAGGCGAGCTAGGTTTAAAGTTACATTCCTTTGTGGCCCAAATGTAATCTGTGCCTGCAGTTTTTGAAGTAGGTTTCTTCCCAGCAAAGGAACTGGAAAATTTGGGACATATAGGAACTCATGTTGGACTTCTCATCCTCCTATAACACACCTCTTTGAATGACAAATGGGCCTCTTTTCAGAGACTCCAGTGGCTCCTACAATAGTTGCACAGTTCTTGGATAGCGGCCCTATAGGTTGGGTCACTACTGAGTGTTTAACTCTGGTGTCTACGGTAAAGTCCATTAGCTGGCCTCTCTCTTCTAATCTGACCATAGGCGCCTCGGGGCCCAAAGTGAAGCAGCAGCCTGGTCTGTCCTAGTCCTCATATCCTTCAGCCCCTGCCAGTCCTATCAGATGGCTGTCTGGTTCCTCCTGGGTGCGGCAACCCCTGGGCAGTGACCTTTACCACAGCCCTGACCCTTCTCCTTGTTATTATTCTCTGGACACTCATCCTTCCAGTGTCCTTTTCTTTTGCATCATGCATACTCACCTCTTTCCGGACTCAGCTGGCTCTCAAATCCCTGTCCTGACTGGCCTCTTCCACGCCCACATTCATGCCCACATCCATGCCCCTTTGCAAAGCCAGCTTTCCTCCCTATGAGGGCTACTGCCAGCAAATCAGTCTTTTTCTTAAGCCTTTGATTAGCCTCCCTCTTTGCCTCCTGATCTCGGTTAATGTACTTGATCTTGGTTAATATATACCTTGGTGGCCACTTCAATAAGCTGAGTAGTGTTCATGCCTGCAAAACCTTCCATTTTCTGCAATTTTCACCTCATAGTCCCCTAGGCCTGCTCTACATATGCTGTGTTCACCATGCATTGGCCTCACAACGTCTTTTATAAAACTGGCTGGGGTTTTCATCTGCACCCTTAAGCGCCTCTGAGATTTTCCCTATATTGATTGCCTTCCCCCCACCTTCCCTTAAACTTTGCAGGAATGCCTCTGTGTATCTAGGCAGCTGCTGTAGTTGGGATGCCTCATTTTTTCCTAGTAGGTGTCCTCCTGTTTCCTGGAAAGGCATTTGCATAACCGGAACACGACCTGACCAGAGATGGCTTGCCTGGTTTTCCTAGCATTTCATGTTAACTTCCTGGTGTGAGGGTTCAGATTTTTCTCTCTCAGGTGAGACCGGGGGCATGTATCCATTTGAGCTTGACCCCTCATTGGCAGTTAGCCTGGACAAAGGGAGGTAGATTGGAACACATGGAGGAGGGGTCTCTTTTCCCTCCAGTGGTTCTTGAAAAACTGTTTTTTCCTGTGTCTTTCTTTTTGTCTCTGTGTTTGCCAATGAAGCTTTCACTTTTGGCTCAGCTCAAGCTGTAAGCTCCTGTGACTTTCCCTTTAACTCTGTGTTTACAGGTGAAGCTTTCACTTTGTCTTTGTAGCTGCCAGCGCAGGTGATTTCCCTTGGTCAAAGCTGTGAGGATTCTGCAATAAGCTGCTAAACAGGGCTGCATTCAGCCATGAGTTAATATAAGGATATTTGGTCTGAATGCCCTGACTGTCCTCTGACTCTGGTTACCACCTTAAACACATGGCCGATTGTCTCGCTATCTATAGTACATTTGGCCCGCCAGCCAACACCAAAAGAGGGCTATTCTCATTCACAGAGAGCTCTCAGCATCTGAAGGGTTAACTTGACTCCTTAAACTTCTGCAAAGCCTTTTCTTAAATTTCTTTAACACACATTCCAATGCGGTGTGTTTCGATGATTTTCCTACCATTTCCTCCAAGTTACGATGCAGCACATTCACCTTTCCTTTCATTTTAGACAGATCAGACCCCCTTAGTCCTACACTTTGCTCGGAGCATACAGTCTACACTAAGAGATCTGCAACTCCACACACATCATGCCTGTTGGTTCCTCCCAGAACTGTCTCTTTCACACACACTCACACACTTCCCTGCTTCCAGTTCCCTTTCCTGGTTGGGACGGCGAACCATTCTACCACTCTCTCCGCCTCCAGTTTCCTTCTGAACTGACTTAGTGAGCCACTCTCGCAACCTGTTTTGATTGGAGCCTGAGTTTCATCCGAATTGGCAAGCCATTCTCACCACCTCCAGCCTCTCTGGGTCAGATTAGTTGTCACTCCCCAGGAGGTGATCAGGCTTCCCTTCTGTCCTTATGGGACGGGTCTTGCTTGGGCCCCAAAACTTTACCATGGTTCTGAAGAAAGTGCTCCATTCCTGCAATCGTCTTGCAACGCCTCCAGGTTCCCTTGTGCTGTCAGGGGAGGGGCACCAGGGTCCTGAGAGAGCGACTCCTTTCTCTGGGCTATCTTCCTATGAAAAAAGAATTTGCTCTATCACAAAAGAGCAATAACGTGGCAAACACTATTGAAAAGAATGCTACAAGAAATTTGGATGGAATATCAAATATTAGCTGGAATTTCTGGAGTAGAAGCTATGATAAAACATACATAATATGAAATTTTCCCTTTTAGCCACTTCTAAGTGTACATGTTGTATTGCTAGGTACACAATCTTATGAAACCAATCTCCAGAACTTTTTCTGCTGGTAAAGTTAAAACTCTATGCTCATTAAACAACAACTTTTTTATTTTATGATGTCCTTTTCATGTGGTAGCCTCCATTCTACTTTCTTTTCTTTTTTTAATGAATTTGACTTGATTAGATACCTTATATAAGAGAAATTACGGTGTTTGTCTTTTTGTGACTTATTCACTTAGCCTAATGATATCAAGTTTCATCCACATTGTAGCATAAACCACATAGTGTCTATCTGTTCATTCCTTGATAGATGCTGGGATTGCTTCAAGGTCTGAGCTTTCATAATGTAGCAGGACGAGCTGCAGACAAAACTCCTCAGACACTGAGTTAAAGAAGGAAGGGGTTTATTCAGCTGGGGGCATCAGCAAGACTTCTGTCTCAAGAGCTGAACTCCCAAGTGAGCAATTTCTGTCCCTTTTAAGGGCTCACAACTCTAAGGGGGTGCATGTGAGAGGGTCGTGATTGATTGAGCAAGCAGGGGGTACATGACTGGGGACTGCATGCACCAGTAATTAGATTGGAACAAAATAAGATAGGGATTTTCACAGTGCATTTCTACACAATGTCTGTAATCTATAGAGAAGATAACCAATTAGGTCAGGGGTCGACCAGGCCCAGAGTGCAGTGCCGGGCTGTCTCCCTGTGAATTTCATTTCTGCCTTTTAGTTTTTACTTATTCTTTCTTTGGAGGCAGAAACTGGGCATAAGACAATATGAGGGGTGGTCTCCTCCCTTATTCCCCCCTTTTGAGACTCTCACTCATTTTATTAGTAGGAGTTGTCACTTTCATTCTCACTACCCATGTCTTCTGGCAAGACAGATCGATAGTGATTCATATAGTACACTTGTGCTGAAGCATTTTGGTGAACTAAGGTAGCGATGAAGCTTTTTATCATTTGAAGAAGTACAAGTAACAAACAATGGAGCAGTAAGTAGGTTCCTATTACTATTATAACTCCTATTATAAGAGTTTTAAGTCTCTCTAGTGCTGGGAACTATTTTGTAAACATGGTCTTAGGATCAAATCTATGCCACACTTGCATGGGCACATGTGCCAGTTTTGTCATATCTCTAACCATGTCTTCAACTACTTGCCCTTGATCATCTATGTGTAGACAGCAATTAGTAAGGTTAAATTTCCTACAGATCTCTCCTTCAGCTGCTAGCAAGTAGTCAAGAGCTAATCTATTTTGATAGATAGCATTTCTCATCTGAGTTTCTTGCCAGGCCAGAATAGTCAAGGCTCTGCCGATTTTATTAGTGATTGTTTTTAAGACAGCTTGTAACCGTATCATTTGGTTGATTATGTAAATGGGGGTCCGGTATCCCCATGAGCCATCTTGTGCTAAGTAGCAGGCCTATAATATTGTATGATTCTCTCAGGGGGCCATTTATCATTTTTTCAATTTCTTATAGCTATGCTTCTCTTTTTGTGGGAAGCATAGACAAGGAAGCCCAGGAGTTTGCCTATTTTTATGAGCAGTAGGAAGAAAGATGGTTAATAGTGCTAATAACACAACTATCTGCCCACTGGTCAGGTAATTTGGCATAAGTTCTATGACCATATATCCAGTATAATCCAGTGGGGACTGTCCAGTCCTGGTGAGACTCTGGGTGGGTCCACATGGTTTGCAACTTTGGGAATTTACTAAATGGATTTCTCTCTGTGTAATTTGAACTCCACCAAGTGACTGTTTTTGTGGTACCATTATACAGTTTCTGTCTCAGACAACTAAGTCATCCTATGGGGTGAGTGAATTCTTTTCCTTCTCTAGCTGTGCAATATTGTCCAATAATTGAGCCTTTTAGGACCCATAAATTATCAGGGTGATTCTTTCGAGCCAGGAATTCATCAGAAACTGGGTCTGTAGGTATTAATTCTTGGGCTTCCTATGGCCATTGATCTCCTATTATAGTTCCTCCACATACATAACATGAAGTGACATTGAGAGACTGGGCTACATGCTTGGCTAATTGCAAAAACAAATTTCTTGTTTTTCCTGGAATTTCTGGTACTGGCACATTTAGTTCATCATAGAAAGTTTGAAACACTGGCTCAGGAGAGTATTTGTAAACTTTGCCTCGAACCAAGATATTTACTCAAGGATCCAGTCTGGCCAGTCTGGCCCCATCGATTCCTAAGGTCACACGCTCCTCTTTTTTCCAGAGAGGATCAAGGGGATTGGTTATTACTAGTTCTAAGAGGTTACATTATCCCTTAGTTCAGGAAGGGCCATTTTTTCCTTTCTGAAGGTGGACTGGATCCTTTTTATTTTTATTTTTTAATTCAGGTGGCCTAAGTGACACAAGAGCAGTATTTATATTTATTTCCACACAGTCCTAATTTATGACAGATGTATTTATTTCCTACCATATAGCCTCTTTTCTAATTAAGAGAAGTACACCTTATTCCTCACTTATTACTATTAATGACAGTACAGGCATCAAATTTTAAGCTGACTGGTTTGGACACCCTTTTTTTTTTTTTTTTTTTTTATCTGTTTTGGCCAACACTTTACTCTTATTGTTTATGAGCCCCTACCTTCAGTTCTTAATCGTATTAAGTCTTCAGTTCTTCTTCTTCTTCTTCTTCTTTTTTTTTTTTTTTTTTTTTTGAGACGGAGTCTCTCTCTGTCACTCGGGCTGGAGTGCAGTGGCCGGATCTCAGCTCAGCTCACTGCAAGCTCTGCCTCCCGGGTTTACACCATTCTCCTGCCTCAGCCTCCCAAGTAGCTGGGACTACAGGCGCCCGCCACCTCGCCCGGCTAGTTTTTTGTATTTTTTAGTAGAGACAGGGTTTCATCACGTTAGCCAGGATGGTCTCGATCTCCTGACCTTGTGATCCGCCCGTCTCGGCCTCCCAAAGTGCTGGATTACAGGCTTGAGCTACTGCGCCCGGCCCAGTTCTTAATCTTATGTTAAAAAGTGTGGTCATGGGAGGCTCAGATGGGTCATAATACACATCAGGTTGGTCATCTCCTGGGCTACATAGAATGACATTATACAAACATGTTCTTTTTAGAGTTCCAGTACACTGATAATAGCCATAAAATAATAGGACCGTAGCAAACTTTTGTCCTACCTCAGTTACTTGATGTATACACTGGGAACAGCTCTCAGTCTGAGGAAGGTCAGTTGAAGTAATTACTGTACAAGTAAATAATTACTGTACAAGTACAAATTTTAAGGAAAATGAGTCCCTCAATGAGTTTCCTCATGCTTCAGTAGTGTGTGGACCAGTCAGATTCCGGGTGTGACTGGAGCAGGGCTTGTCGTCTTCTTCAGAGTCATTTTGCATGGGTTGGCAAAGCTGCTCCCATCCACGTACCGCTTACAGTCTACTAATGTTTAAGGATGGTCTCAGAGGTTAAGCCTGCTAGAATAAACTGAGTCCAACACCTCTACACAGTTATGTTCAACTGGGCTCTCTGATACTGGGAGAAATTTGGTGGGGTTTAAGGTGTTGCAAACCTCAGTGGTTATGTGGGGATTTTCACATAGCAAGTTTGGTACTTGGTTAATCCAGCATTTGTTAACCAATGATGCCCTTTGGTATTTATTAAAATTAGCACAGCATGGGGGGCCTTTACATTCAGGTTTTGCCTAAGGGTTAGTTTATCTGCTTCTTGTGCTAAGAGGGCCTTTGCTGCTAGGGCCTTTAGACCTAGGGGCCAGCATTTGGAAACCTTGCCTAGTTGTTTTGAGAGATAGGCCACTGGCCTTGGCCAGGGCCTCACAGTCTGGGCTAAAACTCCAACTGCCATTTTTTCTCTTTCTGACACATAGAGTGTAAAGAGTTTTGTCAAGTCAGGTAGCCTCAGGGCTGGGGCCAACATGAGTTTTTCTTTTAACTCATGAAAAGTTCATTGCTGTTGGTTGTAATAGATGTAGTTTGTCTAATCTACATTTTTATTAACTGTCACCTACTAAAATATTGACTCAAATCATGCAGCTATTTGATTTCAAGCTTTAAATTGATCTGGTATCCCTCATGGGACTCCATTTATGTCTAAATAGACACGAGAGTCAAAAGACCTATAAGGGGCTTCTCTCGCTTTATGATGTCTTATTATTATTATTTTTTCCTTCTGGTTGATGAAATGCCAGGGTAAAAGGGATAGCCAATTGGACTAAAGTACAAGTTCCACTCCAGTTATTCAACAGAGTGCCCAGTAAAGGTCCACCACAATATCACCACACATCCACTCGGGGATGAACAAGGGCTGACTGATTGATAAGCTCTTGAAAATCCTTAAGCTCACTGCATCCCTTCAGGTCTCCAAGGAATGTTAAGTTTCCTCCCTGTTGTGAGAGACACGAAGTGAACTTAGTGTTGGGAGACGGAAGCTGGATGGCCCTCAGGGGCTGAACCACAGGGTGCCGGACTTTGGGATATAGCAGAGAGAGCTTAGTATGACTTATTACTCCAGGCTGTAGAATCCTGGAAAAGAGCTACCATGCAGCCTACGCCTTGTCGACTGGAGGACCACCTTAGTGGAAGGGGGACAATCTGGGCCTCTGGCCTGCCATGTGCACAAGCATAACTATTGCTTTTGTTTAACATGTAGATGGAATATTTGATTCATTTTAACCAGGCATTTGCATCTTGGTATCCTGTCTTAACCTCTAAAGTTTGTTTTACATCTTTAACTTCTATGATCCTCTAGTAAAATGAATGTATGGTTTTAGGGAAATTACAAAAAGCGGTTGGGGAAGTTCATCCTTGCTCTTTAGTGGTCCACAGAATGTTGGATTAACTATGGCATGAAAGCCCTACATCGGGGGGCAACACTCCTGGTTGGCACTGGGGTCTTTATTGAAATCTTCCCGGATTAAATGGTCCTAGTTTACTAATGCCTTGTCTGGGGAGAGTCAGGAGGGACAGAAGTACTTTTCTGAAGTAGAAAGCTGTCTTTGACTTGGCAAGTCCTCACAAGGTATAACACAGCAAACATTAAATGCAATAGTTTGAGGCAAAATTGACTTGATTATATTAATAACTAGATAGTCAGCAATAGAATGAGGAAAGAAGAAAGAGTAATAGAATAGATTAAAAGAGTTACATTTTTCTTAGCTTTAGTTTGGTAGGGTTTTCCCCTGGGTCTATGGTCCATGACTCTGGAGAGGGTGGCACTTTCTTGACTCGGGTGTGATGAGTCCATCCTTTTTTTGCTGTATGAACAGCAGTCTTGGTGGTTAGAAGCACTAGGTAGGGTCCTTTCCAGGCTGGCTCCAGTTTTTCTTCTTTCCACCTTTCGATGAGAATGTGATCTTCAGGCTGGTGCTGGTTTACTGGAAATTCTAGGGGAGGTACATGTGTTAAAAGACTTTTAGGTTTTTTTTTTTTTTTTGTGAGAAAGGAAAGTGGAAGATAAACCAAGTATATAATTTTTAAGAAATTGACCTTTTATTTTAAATTTGGGGACTTGGCAGTGGACTTTATAGTCCTTAGTGCCATTTTATTGAGAAATTTCCTTCAGCACCTATCTTTATTAGTTTTTAAACTAAATAAAGCCAAATTACCATTTTACATTTAACAATGCTTCTCATATGATTTTTATACCAGATAAGCTAAATTTTATCTTTATATCAGTGTGTTATTAATGTTAAACCTAATTTTAATAAAACATTGTAGACGTATTTATTTAATTTTTAATGTTTGATCATAAGGTAAGATTTTATAGACTCTTTTTAACCTTCTATAATTTTTGTTAAAAAGCAGGTTTGTGCCTTAAAAAAAAAAACTTGTTATGCTTTTACTTTAATGTCCAATTCATGTAAAAACTGGATGATACTTCTTTAACTTTAGCTAATATGTTTACACACAAAATATTCTTTAAAATTAACATTTCAAAACTTGCTTAAACCTTCAAAACAATAATAGTTTTAACTTTTTAATGTAGGTAAAAATGTACATTCTTATGCTTCCTTATAATCCTCTTACCAAAGATATATTTTACTTTTCTTATACACCTTGCACATAAACTGCCTTTTTTTTTTTTACATTCAGGAGGCCTAGTTACTTTTAAATTATACACGATTTTATGCATAAATTCATTTTTTAAACACACTTTCTTTATAACTTTTTTTCTTTCATGACTTTTACAGGCAATTTTTTCAACATACCTTAACTTTCTGACTTATTACAAATATTTCTTTCTTTAAACAACCAGTTAATTTATTTCAGGACAAGAACTTACCATATAACACTCTTTTTATATAAATTCCACCCCCCTCCTTTTTTGCCCTTTTTTTTCAAAGATGATAAACATTCTTTTCCAGAGGAATCTTTCTTTATGTCTGTGGACTAGACTGTCTAAAGCCACAAGAATAGAAGTTACTATAATACATGCTATACTGTTAGCTTTTAGCAAACTTTATTTTTGCCGAAAACATTGTAAGTTTTGGATTTTAATTATCCTTTGCTATTAATAAGACCTTGTTTTGTCCAAATTAGAATTGGTATGATGGCTTTTAAAGGAATAGGGTACACTTTTTTTTTTCTTAACTACTTGTATATCTCTCTCTTTCTTTCTTTCTCTCTTTGACTTTGTCTCCCTCTCTTTGACTTTCCTTTTGTTTCTGTCTTTTCCTCTCTGTCTCTCTCTGCCTCTGTCTTTCTCTCTCTTTCTCTCTCCCCTTGACTTTCTCTTTGTCTGTCTCTTCCTCTCCATCTCTTCCTCTCTCTCTGCCTGTTTTCCTCTCTCTTTCCTTTCTCTCTCTCCGCTGGTCTTTCCTTGCCTCTGCCAGCCGCTTATGCTGCTGTTCTCTCAACCACTGTGTGTTGGGTGTGGGGGGTCTAAAACCAGCTATAACCAAGTGTCTATGTACAGGAACTGGTCTGTGTTCCCTGGCTTACATGTTACCTTGTGCCATACCTTTGAAACAAAGGACATGTCCAGGCTTCCTCCTAATGACCAACCTACTTCTAATGCTGGCCAGTCCATCTTGCACAAAGTTTTAAGTTTTCCTAGTGTCATAGTACTCCATAGTCTCCTTTAAATTCTTTTTGGAAATTTTTCAACATAGTTCCTAGTAGGGTAGTCTTATTTGTGCCTGACCTATGCACAAATAAGGTCTCTTCAAGACAAAATACCACAGTAATACCACACGCACACCACAAAACAAAGAACGGGTAAAAAGGGCACTCGTACACTTTTGCACTTTTCAGCAAACCAAAATCAAAACCAATATCAGAGTATCCAGAAATCCAAGCCAGGTCAAAACCAAAACCAAAGTATCAAGCAATCCAAGTCAAGTCAAAAACAAAAACCAAAGTGCCAATACAGGCACGCCGTGGGTGATCAGGCCACACTTCCACTCAAATGGAGTGGGCAAGTTCCCAAGACTGGTCCTGTCAAGCAATTCAAACCAAATCAAAACCAAAACCAAAGTGCCGATAAAGTCACACCATGGGTGATCAGGCCACGCTTCCACTCAAACAGAGTGGACAAGTTTCAAAGACTAGTCTTACCAAGTTTTAGATGTCCAGACTCCAAGTGCCCATTCCTTCCCGGTGTTCAGCCACTGTGTTGATCCTCCATGGGGACCTGCCACACACTGCTCTGGCCAGGCGTGCCGCTGGGGCAAACACCTACCGCGGAGCGCTCTCAGGATCCGCCTCCCTCAGGCTGGTGGGAGTCCCTGGCAAGGATGTTCCATAGGGCAGGCTTAAGCCTCCTAAGGAGCTTTCTCCACTATCCACCATTCACCTTGCTTCTGGGTCAGGGAACCAAGAAATGTAACAGGATGAGCCGCAGACAAAACTCAAGACACTGAGTTAAAGAAGGAAGGCATTTATTCGGCCAGGGCCATCAGCAAGCCTCCTGTCTCCAGAGCCGAGCTCCCCAAGTGAGCAATTCCTGTCCGTTTTAAGGGCTCATAGCTCTAAGATGGTGCATGTGAGAGGGTTGTGATTGATTGAGTAAGCAGGCGGTACATGACTGGGGTCTGCTTACACTGGTAATTAGATCAGAACAAAACAAGATAGGGATTTTCACAGTGCATTTCTATGCAACGTCTATAATCTATAGATAACATAACCAATTAGGTCAGAGGTTGATCTTTACCAGGCCCAGGGTGCGGTGCCGGGCTGTCTGCCTGTGGATTTCATTTCTGCCTTTTAGTTTTTACTTCTTCTTTCTTTGGAGGCAGAAATTGGGCATAAGATGATATGAGGGGTGGTCTCCTCCCTTAGTAATAGTGCTGTTATGAATATGGATGTGCAAATACATCTTTGAGATCTTGATTTTAATTCTTGTGGATAAATATCCAAAACAGGGATTGCTGTATTGTATGGTAATCTTATGTTAAATTTTTTGAGAAACCTCAATGCTGTTTTCAGTAGTGCCAATGTTTTAAATAAACCTCATCACTCAGTTCTTTTGGAAGGAGTTATGTGCTACAAGATACATTTCCTCTATTATTAATGCATAGTCATGCAAGTGTGTGTGTGTGTGTGTCTGTACATTTGACTTAATATATATAATAAGAATTAAAATAGCATCTTTACACAGTAGTGGGGAAAGATACTGTTAACAAATATGGGTCCCAGACTCTTATTCATTTATAATATTTTAATCACTAATATGGATTCTTAAGAAGGCTAGTGTTATTTGTTCACTTATCTTTAATTTTATATTGTTATAATTCTGCTAAATAACTTGTGTTCATTCCAGGCAGCTTATCTGTTTAGTCATGAGAATTTATTTCCCTGATTATGAACACAAAGGGAAAGTTAGTTGTGATAGGGAAGATGTTATATATTTCTCTCAATTATATAATCTAACATAAAACTTTTTTTATGTTCTTATTGGACATTTACATATTCTCTGGTAAAATTCCTGTTTAGCTCTTTTAAACTTTGTTTGATTAGGTTATTTGTGTTTTTAACATTGAGCTGTAAGCTTTCTTTATATTTTTTTTTATATAAGTCACTTATCAGTTATGTCATTTGCAAGTATATACTTCAAACTCTGGTTTCTCTTTTGACTTTATTGATGGTGTTCTTTTGATGTGTGAAAATTTTAATTTTGATGAAATCCAATTTATCGATTTTATTTTGGTTGCTTCTGCTTCTGCTGTCATATCTAAAAACCTTGCCACATTCAAGGTTACAAAATTTTTACATCGCTGTATATACAATCGTTTTGGGTGCTTTGAAATATTAATGAATTCATGCTCTCAGCAAGCCCAAGAGGTCGATAATGCCGTGATCACCACTGCCATTTCATTGGTGAGGAAATTGAAGCAAATAAAGTCCAAGTAACTTGTCCAACCCCACATCATTATGTAGTGGTCTCTCAGAGACTTGATTCAAGGGCATCTGGATCCAAAGTGCCAGCTCTTAACCACCATGTTATGCTGACTCTTCTATTTGGGGGTACAGGTATTTTCAAAACATAATATTCTCTATTTTTTCACTTAGGCAGCCATATATTAATGATAATTTTATTACAGATGTATAATTTAAAATATGTATAATTATTATTCCAGTTATATATCATTGCATGTTAAATAGTTTCCAAATGTCAGGCCTTAAAGCAACTATAATCAATTTATTTTCATCCCTCAGAGTCTGTGTGTTGGTTGGACTCAGGTATGTGTTCCTTCCACAGAGTTTCTTAGGTAGCTGCTTTCCTATGGTGCCTCAGTCTATAATTATTTGGAAATCATTTACGTACATACTTAATGATTCAAGCTGAAAGACTCAAAGTGCTCGTGGGCTACCAGGATTTCTTAGGCATATATTTGTGTCTCTCTGCCAAATTGTCACTTAATATGGGGACTACAAATTGAGATGAGGAGGTGTGAGAGAAAAAGAGACATAAAAACAGAAGATAGAAAGAGAGAGAGAGAAACAGAGAGAACACGTGTTTCCAACAGAACTTTGAAAGTTAAGCTGCATTATTGCCATTGCATCCTTTTTGTTGAGACAGCTACAAGGTCTGCCAAACTTCAAAGCGGGGGAATACTACCTGACAGGAAAATTGTCAAAGTATTTATATTCATGTCACAAAATCACAACCATTATAACCTTTTGAAGAAGACAACAGAAGTTGTTAAGCTATTGTAAGATTCATAACATATTAAAAATAATAAAAGAACAAAATATGAAAAGTTTGTGAATTTAGATTTCTACAGTTCTTGTAATTTTTAAACATTGTATTATATTTATCCATAGGTATTTTAAACATGGAACAAGTGTTCTAAAAAAAGTTGCAAATCAATAAAATAGCATGTGAGAAACAATGTTGATTAAAGTTTCTGGAATAACACTAATGAATTAATAATAAGTGGTTAATTTATAGAACTTCCTGTATTGATTTTATGTGTTTATTTCACAAATTAATTTTTAAACTTCATAAGTAATACTTGAAAATATTGTAAAAAGTTATATGCTGCATCCTTGGATTTATGTGTATTCTTCTAGATTTTTTCCTTGTACAAGTTTACATATATTTTATTACATATATTTTATTTAAGTTTACATATATTTTATTTTATTTCATTGCAAGAAGACTTTTATTTCTAGAAATTGTTTTTTTCTATTTAGCAGTGGAGTAAAATGTTCTCTGCAATGGCTACACTCACACATTTGTTGGAGCTATGTGTGTTCATTGACTGGAGCCATTTATGTGCTGGAGGAAATATTTTGTTTATGCATGTGCTTATATGGGAAGGATTTCTGCATGACAGATTTCTAGATGTAGAACTTCAGTTTCAAACTGTATATTGACATTTTATTTTAGAAGGTTATTTTGCATTATACTACCAAGCTACAAAAGAAATGGACATGTATAGGTACACGTAAGTTTATAGCAAAACTGAAAATTCACTAAATCCCTTTATATATATGTGTGTGTGTGTGTGTGTGTGTGTGTGTGTGTGTATACAAGTACAAATCTACATATTTGGTGATATATATATATACACATAGTGATATATATGTGTGCGTGTGTGTGTGTGTGTGTGTATATATATATATATATATATAGTGATGTATATTTAAATCATGCCTTAGATTTAAGAATGTTTGTTGTGAGACTTGGTTACTGATGAGACTTCTGATAAACTGGGTTTCTGCCAATCTGCACCACTTTGATCATAAAGTGCTTCCCTGATGTGCAGATTAAAGGAAGTTTATGGTTTGATTTAGCTACTTTCCACAAAATTTATTAACTTTTTTTATTCTTAGTATATATATTTTTGTTATACTAAACAATTTAATGTCACCATATTATTTGTATAGGAGGGAAGGATCAAAAGACTCTGTGCAAAAAAATTATACATAATCATTTAAAGTATAGTTATGTACAATAATAATTATTATTTCAAACTGTCTTCAATAAACACATTTAATTTCACAACATACCGATTAGTTAAGTGATGCTGTGTCTTGTTTCAAAAGAAATGGACATGTATATGTACATATATGTTTAACAAGACTGAAAATTCACTAAGTCCCTTTAGAATGAATTTCCTATATTATCACAAACTAAAATTAAGAACTTACATTTGCTATTAAACGTCAAAAATGAGAAAAAAACCAACATGAAATTTAGGATTGTTTTTCCTAGCTCTGTAAAGAATGATGTTGATACGTTGATGAGAATTGCACTGAATTCATAGATTGCTTTTGGCTGTATGGTCATTTTCATAAAATGGATTCTACCCATCCATGAGCATGGGAGATGTTTCCATTTGTTTGTGTTGTGTATGATTTTTTGGGGCAGTATTTTGTAGTTTTCTTAGTAGAGATCTTTGTCCTTCTTGGTTGGGTATATTTCTAAGTATTTTACTTTTTTTTTTTCTCTTTTTCATTCAGATGTTGTGTAAAGGGTTGAATTCTTGATTTGATTCTCAGCTTGAAGTCTGCATAGCCAAAGCAAGACTAAGAAAAAGGACAAATCTGGAAGCATCACATTACCCAACTTCAAACTACTACAAGCCAGTAGTTACTGAAACATGATGGCAAAGGTACAAAAACAGACATGTAGACCAATGGAAGAGAATAAAGAATCCAGAAATAAAGTGAAATACTTAGAGCAAACTGATCTTTGACAAAGCAAACACAAACATAAAGTAGAGAAAGGATACCCTATTCAACCAATGGTGCTGGGATAATTGACAAGCCACATGTAGTAGAATGGTACTGAATCCACATCTCTCACCTTATTAAAAAAATCTACTTAAGATGAATGACAAATTAAATCTAAGACCTGAAGCAATAAAAATTCTACAAGATAACATCAGAAAGTCTCTTCTAGACGTTATCTTTGACAAGGTCTTCATGACCAAGAACTCAAAAGCAACTACAACAAAAACAAAGATAAATAGATGTGACTTAATTAAACTAAAAAGCTTCTGCACAGCAAAAGAAATAATCAGTTCAGTAAACAGGCAACTCACAGAGTGGGAGAAAATATTCACAAACTATGCATCTGACAAAGGACTAGTATTCAGAATCAACAGAGAGTTTGAACAAATTGACAAGAGGAAAACAAATAATACCATCAAAAATTAGGTTAAGATCATGAGTTGACAATTCTCAATAGAAAACATACAAATGACCAACACATAAAAAAAAACTCAACATCACTAATTATCATGGAAATGCGAATCAAAACCACAATGCAATACCACTGTCCTCCTGTAAGAACGGACATCATTAAAAAGACCCCAAATAATACAATATTGGCATGGATGTGGTAAAAGGGAACACTTTTACACTGCTGGTGGGAATGTAAACGAGTACGACTACTGTAGAAAACAGTATGGAGATTCCTTATAGCACTAAAGTAGATCTACATTTTTACCCAGCTATCCTACTACTTGGTATCTACCCAGAAAAAAAAAGAAATCATTATATGTGAAGACTCATGCACACACATCTTTACAGCATACCAATCCCAATTGTAAAAATATGGAACAAACCTAAATGTCCATCAAACAATGGGTGGGTAAAGAAAATTATACACACACACACACACACACACACACACACACACACACACAAATGTGTGTGTATATACCCCTTGGAATATTAGTCATAAAAAGGAACAAAATAGGCTGGGCACGGTGGCTCAAGCCTGTAATCCCAGCACTTTGGGAGGCCGACACGGGTGGATCACGAGGTCAGGAGATCGAGACCATCCTGGCTAACACGGTGAAACCCCGTCTCTACTAAAAAATACAAAAAACTAGCCGGGCGAGGTGGCGGGCGCCTGTAGTCCCAGCTACTCGGGAGGCTGAGGCAGGAGAATGGCGTGAACCTGGGAGGCGGAGCTTGCAGTGAGCTGAGGCCCGGCCACTGCACTCCAGCCCGGGCGCCAGAGCGAGACTCTGTCTCAAAAAATAAATAAATAAAATAAACAAACAAACAAACAAACAAACAAATAGGAACAAAATAATGCCATTAATAGCAAACTGGATGAAGTTGAGAACATTATTCTAAGTGAAGTAATTCAGAATTAGATAACCAAACATTGTATATTCTCACAAGTGGGAGATAAGCTATGAAAATGCAAAGGAATAATAATAATATAATGGACTCTCAGGACTCAGGGAAGGTCAGAGTGGGAAGAGGAATAAAAGACTACACATTGGGTGCTGTATACACTGCTCGGGTGATGGCTGTGCCAAAATTTCACAAATCTCAACTAAAGAATTTATCCATCTAATCAAACACCATCTGTTCCTTAAAATCTATTAAAATAATATTAAATATGAGAATAAAATCAGCCAGATGAACATTTTTAAATGACCAGAAAAAATGGGTAAACCGAGGCTCAGGGTGAAAGATTGGTTCAGCAGAAAGGTGGGACTGGATCCCAGCTCTCCTGACTTTTAGCCCAGTGTTCTTTCCATCACTCACTCACTCATTTCTTCATGTTTAATTTGTTTTTTTGTTTTTTTTGTTTTTTTTTGTACAAACATGTATTGATTTTGTTGATATCATATGGAAAGCCTGAATTGGCTCAAAGAACCAAAGACTGTAAAATTGTTCAATATTACTGTAGGAAACAGGTAGCAGTTGCTATATTTCTAATTCCACATACGTTCCACTGCAGATGACTAAAGCTCTAAATGGTAAACATTTTGCCATAACTTTTAGAAAAAAAAAAAAAAAACTGACGCTTAAGCAGTATGCACCATAAAAGCCAAGCAGCAATGCTCATCTCAAAATATCAAAAGGAAGAGAGAGATTTTTTATACAATTCAATTGTTTAATAGTTCCTTTAGGAACAGTTAAAATATGAAAATCCTGCTCAAAAGGAAGCCAAAGTATTCTGAGTATTTGCAAAACAGTACCAATACTGTCAGCGGACTTCTTAATATTCTTGTGTTTAAGTGCAATAAGTGAAATGTACTTAAGTTCAGTAAATTTTTTTTCATGTATCTCGTGAATGGGAGCAACAAATTTCAATATAAGCTTGACAAATTTAAATATAAGCTCATAATGGGTTTATACTATTTTATATTTTCGCTAGTATTTTCCTTCTGGACAAAAAGTATTTCTAACCATTAAACAGATATTAAATCTCTGAAAAACACATTTTTATTTGACAAGGTAAGTAAGTTTTAAAGAGATCTTCTGTCACAGAAAGAAGGGAATCTTGCATCATAACCTTTCTTGTTGGAATAAACTGAAGAAGTCCCATATATCAGGTTTCCCAGCTTCAAGCCTCAAATACAACTAATCTCTTTTTCCCTTCTTTCCAGTTCCAGCAAATTTCCAGACACAAAACATGCAACATTGATAAATATCACAGTTGCCACACAGGCTAGCAGGAACCCAATCACATCCAAAGAGTGGCACTGGAACCAGAGGAGGTCGTGGGTTGCAGCCCGAAGGTGCTTGGCTCCTTTATGGCACATGAGAAATTCAATACAGAAGACTGCTCTATTCAGGGGCTTTACTGGTTGATCATGATAAATTTTTGATAACTTTATAGCATTCTCTTTATATCTGAAGGATAAGCATAGGTTTATCAAAATTGAAAGTAAGTTAATTTGCTTAAGCATATCAAGTCCATGTAAGGTTTTTTATTTATTTGTTTTTATTTATTTATTTATTTATTTATTTATTTATTTATTTATTTATTTATTTAGGTGAAGCCTCACATCCAGGCTTAAGTTCAGTGGTGCAGTCTTGGCTCACTGCAACCTCCACCTCCTGTGGGGTAAAGAGCTTTTCCTGCCTCAGCCTACCGAGTAGCTGGGATTACAGGCATGTGCCACCACACCTGGCTAATTTTAATATTTTTAGTAGAGACGGTGTTTTCCCATGTTGGCCAGGCTGGTCTCAAACTCCTGACTTAGGTGATCCACCCACCTCGGCCTCCCAAAGTGGTGGGATTACAGGCATGAGCTACTGCAACCAGCCCATGAAAGGTTTTTAAAGTGTCAAATGATTTAAATTAATGTCATAGAATTGGCATAGAATTTGTGTAATTTAATTTGAATCTCATAGCAACTTTGGCTTTTAAATTGGAATTTTATCATTGACAAATATTTTAATAGTAAAAATGGAAGGTCTGGTGAGAAAACTAATTTCTTTCAGGCAAAGCAAATATGAGTCATTTCATAATTATTTTTTAGTTTGTTAATTTTTAGTTTTTGTGGGTATTTACTAGGTATATATATTTATGGGTTGCGTGAGATGTTTTGACACAGGCTGCAATGTGAAATGATCACATCATGGAGAATAAGGTATCCTTCCCTTAAACATTTATCCTTTGTGTTGTGAACAATCCAATCATACTCTTTTTGTTCGCAAATAGGCATATGAGAACGTGCTCAACATTGTGAGCAATTTTAAGGGCTTTAGGAAAGATAGTGGAAATACAATTTGAGAATTATCATTTTTAAGTTCCAAAAAGGAATTGTGTCACAGTGAGTGAAATGCCTCATAGCTAGTCACGCTGCTTCTATCCTACCTTTTGTCTCCTACTGTTTCCTATCCAGTAGCAAGAATGATATTTTTTAAATAAAAGTCACATTTTGCCACTCTCCTAAGTAAGATTTTTGCCTGACTTCTCATCATGTTAAGAATAAAATCCAACTCTGTTATTTCTTCTACAGGACCCTGCAATTTCAAACACTGGTAAGCTCTTCTTCTAACACTTTTTCCACACACGCTAGGTATTCTAGAGACATTGGCCTTCTATTTTTCTTTAAGCTACCAAAAGTGTCCTCATCATAGCATCTTTACACATTTTGTCCCCTCTCTCGTGCACTTGGAGCATTCTTTCTTGCAACAACCCAAGACATGCTTCTATCTCTTTTTGAGGCTTCCCTCTATGTGTTACCTCTAAGAGAGGCTTTTCCTGGCCACACTATGATGGAACCTCTAGGATTTTCTCTATTTTATGCTTATACTGGTATTTGATTCTTAGAATTTTAAATGCATTATATATCTTATAAAATAAATCCTTAAATATTGAAGCCAAAAGTAAAGGTACATACACTAAGTGAATAGGTCAAAAGTGTAAGGTCATCTTGAACATTATATTTAAGAGAAGATACCAATTTACCTACTGCTCAGATCAGGTGTAGGATATCACAGCCTGCGTAGAATAAATATCTTTTCCTGAACCATTTAGTCACTACTTTTGTCTTCCAGTTAAATATTAGCCTGACTTCAAATATCATACACTAATTTTCTTTGTTTATGTAATTGAATGTAATTGAATTCTATAACATATATTCATTAGAGTCTTTTTTTTTTTTTTAAGTTTTGTGTAGCAGTTGTTATTTAATTCCATTGCTGTGTAGTATTTGGTTGATTGCTAAACCACAGGTTATGTCATCATTTTATGACCAATAGACATTTGGGTTGCTAACAATTTTTGGACAATATTAATAATTCTTCATAAACATTCTTATATATGAAATGCAAGAGTTCTGTGCCCCTCCTCACAAGATATGCAACAGCTGTGTGGCTTATCTTTTTGGAGCCCATGAATATTCAAGCCCCTTAAGGTAGGGGAAGAACGCAGATAGGAGGTGCAGGAGTCTGTGTGATTTCCCCTGGGCTCTGGCCCCAGGGCAGCATCCAGGGGTGGGTGTCTGCATCTCCCGAAGCCCAAGCAGGTATGTGTTAGTGTACTCTTTTAGCCTTGCCATGTACTGATGGCTTAAGTGTTAACCAGTTCACTGCCCTGTTAGTACTCAGGTCTTTGTCCAGCATCCAGGAAGAATCAGGTCACACATGGACTTGAAGGATGAATGCAGGGGTTTTATTGAGTGGTGAAAGTGGCTCTCAGTGGGATGAATGGGGAGCTGGAATGGTTATGGAGTTGGAAGATGATCTTTCCCTAGAGTTTGGCCATGCAGCATCCAATCTCCTCTCCTCTACAACAGTCCCCAGCTGAACTACTCTTGGCATTCAAGAACACCTTCTCTTCTCTCTGATGCACCAGTCTGCCATTCTTCTGCTCTTCTTGGGAGCAGCTACTCGGGAGGCTGAGGTAGGTAGGACTTTAAATTTTTTGAAGTGTATTTTTTTTAATTTTCAAAATTAAACATATTTTTGTTATAGTTTTTAAAATCTCCCTTCTGTTAAGGCTGTATCATATACTCTTTATGATATTGAAACTTTTCAAATTTACTGAGTCTGGATTTATGGCCCACCACAAGTCACTTCAAATAATTATTAACAATTCAACATGCTCTAAGAAAATGTGTCTTCCAGTTGATATATATAATACATAGGTGTGTGTGTATATGTGTGTGTATATATGTGTGTGTGTGTGCATCATGTTACATTATAAGATTCCATTTGTTAACTGTGTTCTTCTAATGTTTTATATCCTCACTCATTATATGCTCCTCTTTTTAAGGTCAGTTTAGATTTAATGGAAGTATCTGTATATTCATATTTAAATAAACCACCTTATTTTATATTGGTCCAACCTGTTTTATGGCACAACCTGTTTTAAAAGTATTCCTTTAGGTGATACCTTTCTTACATAAAAACATTATTGATAGTAGTCATAAATGCTGAATTGACAGTAGCTATACTGGGTTAGCGTTTTGCACATTGTATCCTTTGGAGTATAAATAAATCAATTATTAAAAATTAACTTATTAAAATTAAAATTTTTGTTCCTCAGAAACCATCATCAAAAAATACAACATTAGCACACACAGAATGGAACAAAATATTTGAAAATTATACATCTGATATAAGATTATATCCTTAATATATAAATAGTTCTTAAAACTCAATATTAAGACAAGTAGCAAAGTTTAAAAATGTTCCAAGGATTGGAGTAGACATTTTTCCAAAGAAGATATATGGTCAATAAGCACATATAACAATGCTCAACATTTTTAGCTGTAACAAAAATCCAATCCAAAACCACAATGAGAGATCATTTCACACTCAATAAGAAGGCTATAACAAAGACATAATAACAAGTGTTGGAAACAGTTTGGAGGAATTGGAAACCTCTTGCACTGTTGGTGATGATGACAAATGGACAAGTACTTTGGAAAACAGCTTAGCAGTTCTTCATAAATATACAGTTCCCATGTAATCCAGCAATTACACTTATAGTATCAACCCAAAAGAAAGGAAAATATGTTTATTCAAAGACATGTGTAACTATGTTCCTAGTAGCTACAATTGGAAACAATCAAAAAGCCAAGGAACTGATAAATGAACAAATAAAATATGATGTATCCATACCATAAAATATTATACTGCTCTAAAAAGAAATGAAATATTAATACACACTACAGCATGAATGAATCTAAAAACTATTTTAAAAAAATTACACTCAGTGAAAGAAGTAATTTACATAATAGCCAAAACTGTATGATGTCAGATGGCTTTATGACTCATAAGCATTCTAAATATGTTAGGATTTTACACTTTAAATAGGTGGGTTTTAAGTGATGGAAGTTGTATCTAATTATCAAGCCTGTTAAAATAATGAAAACAATAAAAATAAAATTTTCAGCAAGAAAATTCTTATACTTTTAGACATTATAGATATTTAACTAAAATATTTTATCATATTTCTTCAAGTTTATCCTTCCTTTCTACTGTGGATTGATCACATAATTTTTTAAAAACTGTCTTTTTTATATCATCTATATTACTTTAAAATTATTTTTGTGTAGAAAATTGTTTTACTAATTGGATACCCATTAAATGTATGGAGTTCAAAACACAATTTTTAAATAACCATTCAAAAATAAAAGAAGATTTCAGATTGGTTATATCTTTTAAATTCTTTCAAAATCAGTCTCTTGATAAAAGGATGAAACTCATACTTACTATTGAGAGGATAAACTATCTATAAATACTACCCAGTAAAAAAATATTGTTATACTCACAAAGGGTCATTAATTACTGTCTAAAGTGCATTGAGTAAGTCTGTACTCGACATTGTGTTGAAGTCCAATCTAATAGCTGCTCCCTTAGCCTTCATGTGTGTAATGTTATCAGGTTGATCTGCAAACGATGGAATGCCCACCATAGGGATCCCATGGTAGATCACCTCGTAGATGCCATTGGATCCACCATGAGTTATAAAAGCCCTGGTTTTTGGATGACCTAGGATTGGATGAATTTTAACAAAATTATTCATAGGAATAAAATGAGAAATGCACAACTAAAGGTTCAAGTGACAGTGTTTTCTAGCTAAAACATTGAACTAAGCTAGAATTGTGTTTCAGACTTCAGAGGAAGGAGTGCCTACTTGTGCTGGAGATGTAAGTGAAAACTATATGGTTTGTTCAACTTCAGACTGAAAAACATTAAACAAGATTACCAGTTGGACTAAAGAAAATGTGCAATCTAAATAAAATGTGCAAAAAGAAAAGAATCAAAGAAAAGAGATGAACATGTAAGAATGTGTTCTCCTAGGTGCAGTTACAGAATGTGATATGTGAGTTGTGCAAGGCAGCAGGCAGTGGGGTGGTGGTGGTGCTAGGAATGAGGAAGGACAGTTCACGCTTCATCATGAAATGTGTCATCACTTTATGATTAAGATTAGGGGTTTAATCCTACAGAAAATGCAGAGTCCCTGGTGATAGCAGAAGAGCTGTTATTTTTAGTGATATTCGAAATAACCCTGCATAAAAAATGAACAAGTGTAAAGTTATAGAAATAAGAGACAAAGAGACAATCTATGAAGCCATAAAAAATTCTGCAAGACGTAATAACACCTGAAATAAACATACTCTGATACTGACTATAAAGAATGTGAATGTGCATCATCAAATGCCAAAAATTATAGCTTATTTTTTTCCCATAGGACTGGAAAATAAATATAAAGAAGTTTCATTTTATTTTTAACTTTTTCCATAACAAATTTTCAATAAGTTTATTTCATGATTATTAATACTCTAATGGGCTGTTAATAATATATTCAGTATTTGTACTCCAGAGTCATACGAAGAAGGTCATTCCTGGGTATCCACTTGTACACCCGAGTGTTTAGTTCTAAAGAATGTGGTTTATTCCCATCAAATCTTCATAGAACCTGTTACAGTAAAGAAAATATCTTATTCCATGAGTAGAACTCCAAAGTTATAGAATGTTAGAACTCTAAAGAGATTAAGAATGAGATCAGGGGATGCTGGGTAATAAAACTACTCAAAGACTGATGTAAACAGAATGCTAATAATTCATTTTCTTAACTTTTGTAATTAGTTAAGTATATAAAGAAATCAGGATTTTCCAATTAATAGCTTAGAAAAATGAGATTATAAATGAAAAGTTCAAGTATTTAAAAAATTGTTATGCTTTTCAAATGACCTATGTGTCACCAACCATCATATGAGAAAAAGGTTAACATCACTGCTCATTAGAGAAATGCAAATCAAAATCACAATAGATACTATCTTGAACCAGTCATAATGACTATTGTAAACTCAAAAGGTAATAGGTGCTAGCAAGATTGTTTAGAAAAAGGAATGCTTATATTCTGTTAGTGGGGGTGTAAGTTGCTTCAGCTGTTGTGGAAGACAGTGTGGCACTTTTTCAAAAACCTGGAGGCTAAAATACAATTCAACTCACCAATCCCATTACTGGGTATATACCCAAAGGTTGATGAATCACTCTCTTATAAATGCACATACACACGTTTATTAATAGCAGTAGTATTCACAACAGTAAAGACATGGAATTAACCTTAATGCCCACCAATGACTGACTGAATAAATAAAATGGAATGGGTTACATATACACCATGGAATATTATGCAGCCATAAAAAAACAAGATTTTGTATTTTTCAGGGACATAGATGGAGCTGGAGGCTGTTATCCTTAGCACACTAGTATAGAAACAGAAATCTAAATACCACATGTTCTCACTATTAAGGGGAAGCTAAAAGATGAGAACATATGGAAACATAGAGGGAACCAACATACACTGGGGTGTATTGGAGGGTAGAGGGCAGGAGGAGAGAGAAGATCAGGTTAAATAACTAATGGGTACTGGTCTTAATGCCTGGGTGATAAAGCAATCTGTAAAACAAACCCCCATGACACAAGTTTACCTATGTAACAAACCTGCACCTGTACCCCTGAACTTAAAATAAAAGTTAAAAAATAAAATAAGTTTAATTGTAAACATGTAAAATTTCTAAAAAATTATATGTATGAAAAAACTTAATAATTCTAATGAGAAAAAGCAGTAACATATAGTAATGACCTATATGTTTATTTTGCTTTATGTATTTTATATTAATTTTTGTCTTCCAAATTAAACATTAATTTATTCATTTTTTAGTATTATGGGAAGTAATTCTTGTATTTCTGCTTGTCTATTAAGTTATTATATCAGAGTTTGGTTTCCTTTGATGGACAAAAAAGCAAGTTGATAAAATTAGCTACTTGTAAGAAATAAATTAATGCCACAAAGGTAGCATGTATGACTTCTTTGAAATTATGAATTATCAAGCACTACTTCCAGGAGAAATTTCAAGGGACAGTTTTTGAGACAAATTGAGAGTCTTATCAGTATTGCTAATTTTGGTTGTTTTTTCAGCATTGAAATGAGAAACCTGTTGCATCATAAATAAACATATAGCTGTTGAATGAATTCAAAATTGTATTTTTCTAAATTTGGTCAGCTGATTGGTAATGCTTAGTCAATGTGCTACAAAGCTTTGACAACAGTAATTAATGTGTTCTATTATAGCCAAGACATTTTCATGTTTAAGTTACTAATTTTGGAACTCCGAAGCAATCCTCATAAACTAAACAATAATTTACAGTCTTTAACTTTTACTTGCTGTATCAGTATTAAAATAACTGAGTTTTCAGCAACAACGTTAGTGTAGGTCATTACAAGCAGACTATATCAGATGGGGACTAAAAAATAGTTGACAAATACATAATGGTCACCATTTTATTCTGTGAAGAAGAAAATATATTCCTACTATGTTCTATGGATGGGGCATCTGAACCTGTTCCCCTGCCTGGCTTCCTTCTGTTTGACTCCTTCCTATATCTCTTTCTGCTGCCTCCATTGGGAGGAGTTGTTAATCTGATAGTTAGTGTTGACTCCCTGTGGGGCCACATATTATGCAGCACAGGATCTTCAGGTCAGGATCCATCTCCATCCTTTCTCTTTCATCTTCCTGCTTCAGACATTGGCTGGGCCCAGTTCAGCAAGGGAGGCTGCTTTTTCTCTTTCTCTAAATCTGCCTGGCTGGGTGAGAACTTGGACTGTCTGTCGTACTAGACTGTTTTTTCTCTGACTAGTACCCTGAACATCATTCACATGGGCCTGTTCCAAAATGTACAGGAACTGTATGAGGCTGGATTACATGGCAAGCTTAAACTGTATGATGCATGTTAGACATTTTGAAATACCTGCTATTGTTATTGTGCTAGTGAAGTTACTCATTAAAATGTAACTGTTTCTGATAACATCTGTAGTGTGTCCAATGCCCTCAGGAATCCTTAAACAAAAGAGTCAAATGACAGGGAAAGAATTTGGTGATATCTCTTACCTGACCCCAATATCATGGAAATACCAAAACTTTACCTACACCTCTTAATGTATTTATTCCTGATCACAAGATTAGTGCCAAATTTACTATCAGTGAATATACCCATTGCATTATTTCAGCATTTTCCATGTATATTTCTGATTTTGAACTAATATCTGATAATTAGTGCTATCCCAACAGCTACATTTCTACACAGGAAATTTCTATAACTGGATTCTTTATAGACTTTAACAGCCTCTTTTAGCAGTTTTCCACACCAGTAAGAAACTTTATCTTGCCTTTTGTGGGATCTTGGCAAGGGCTGATGCAATTACATTGGCCCTTTCTTCTGTCATGTTACTGAACATCGACCCCAGAGAAAACACCACAACACCATTTTCTCCAGAGCTCTATACAAACTCTTCAATTTCCTGTGAAAAAAAGAATTTGTTCCATCATAAAAGTGTATCAGCACTGCAGGCACTACTGAAAGAATTGGTACAAATGACTAAAGAGAGAAAATCAAGTATTATCAGGAATTATTGGAGTAAATTATTTTGTCTTTTAACTGACTCAATCACTCAGTTTCTTAACAAGAAGATGTGTAATATGAGACAGTTGGCATCTACTAAGGGTATTTATGTAAATATGTGTGTGTGTGTGTGTTTACATGTGAGTGTGCATGTTTGTGTGTGTGTATGTGTGTGTGTGTGTAAGGGAGAAATGAAATGGAGCTATTACATAGAAGTTGGAGAGATAATGTTAGAAAATATAACCAGACTCTTCACTTATCATATTACAGTTACTAATACAGGTTCTTGGAAAGTGGCACTGCTTGGCTTTAATTCTATATTGTCAATTTACTAAATCACATATCTTTATTTCGGGCAGGTTTTCTATAGAATTGTTTTAGTCTGAAGCTGTCAATGGTTTGCTTCCCTAACTATAAGCCCTGAGGAAAAGTCACTCACAGTTGGGATGATTGTATGTCTACATTTATCTTCTTCTATAATCCTTTTCACTTCCTTAAATTTTGTCAGAGTTTTCCAGTCTTTTTTTTTAAAAAAAAAGAAAAAAATAATCATAAAAGGTGGTAATTTTTTTTATAATAAAAGGCTGTGTAAGTCAAACACTCTGCATTTTTTTTTTCTCTTGCCTGAGCCACTGCACCTGGCAGGTAGTGGAGTTTTTGTAAGTAAATTTATGAAATGAAAACACAAGATGATCTATCAATAGCACAAATATTATAGAAAAGCTTAAATTATAAGGTCAGTTAAAACCCTGTGGCCATTGCTCATACAGAACATTCTAGGAAGTCATAAACCTGAATATTAGTGCACCGAATATTTCTTTAAACAATCACACATCTGTTTTACTATATTTTTTTGTCTTAAAAAATGTCAGACCTGTCAACAAACATTTACTGAATGCATACATGTAGATTCAGTAGTTAACGCAATTTTCTATAACTATGTAACATTCCAGAAATCATTTTTCGTTGTATATCTCAGTTTCCTTATTCTGAAATTAAAATATGTCTCCATGTTACCAGAAGGTTGTCTGTGGTTTCGGTTAAACTTTCTATAACAACAGCTACTATTAGAAATTATCACTATTGTAGTACAAGTCATCCTTTGTCTTGTCCTTCTACACCTCCTATTCTCTTCCCCCTCCTATTGCCACTATCATTTTCCCTTAATGTGAATAGGGGAATCTTTCAACAGTAAGGTAGGGTTGCATAGAATTTTTATTAGTCTTACCTCAGCTTTTGTCTCTTTAGAAAGTTATAAAGCACATACAAGAATCACTGACATTCTGGAATCTGGTTGTGGTTTGGAACTTCTCTGAATTAGTCCTGAGAGTCTCATTTATAATACAGAATCATACAGTATATAGATAGATGGTTGAATGATCACATTTTTCAAGTTATTGTTTAGGTGGAACAACTTTTCCTGAAATCACACTGTTAAATTGATGGGTTATCTATAACTGCATGTGAGGAACTCTCATCATCTCTTTGCTGCATCTCAGAGGCATCAGCACTTGCACCATAATGGGAAAGGCCACCAGGGCTTTCTGCAAGGGAGACCTGTCACCCTCATGAGTAGCTCACTCACACTACACTTCCTGGTGAAGATGTGCTTGGCTAAAATTGATTGATATTTATTCTGATTTGCTTTCTCCAATCTATGCCAATATTTAAATTTGTAAACTTTCAGATTTAATCATTAGGGTAAAACTTTTTAAACTGTTGTTTATAGAACAAATAAAAAATCCAAACATTGACTGCAAAGACCATTCATTGCTAAAATATTGCTAATATATTTTCAAATATGATTTTTAAACTTAACACATCAATGTTCATGTGAGAGTCATTGTACTACTATTCCAGATGACACATGGGGCATCTAGGCATTTTGTGTGATTGCAGTTACTTGTTGCCACATTTAATGTCATGCGTGTTCAGTGTTTACTCTCACTGGCTTGATACTCAGAGCCTTATTCATCCACCAGTGTGGAAGTAATCTAAACTCTGTTTACTGATTCATCACTGATGTGGAACTGGTTGTTTCCCACTCTGTGACAACTTCGTAAAAATAATACAAAACCAATAAAATTAATTTAATAGAAGTATGAAAATTTTAAAAAGAAAAGGAAGTTTTTCTAAAATTTCTATCTAGAGATATTACCAATATAAAATATGTATGTTCCATCATGTCTGTTATTCTATTTACACATGTACACATGTGACATTTATTTAGAAGGTTTTAACCTTATTGTATATACATTTTTCTCTGACCAAAAAAACTTGTCATCTTATTATATTTATCATTTTCTATCTCACTTTACTTACATTTTGGCTCACAGTGTAATTGAATATTTGATTGATAAAATTATTACAAGGCTATAGTATACATATAAGTTTTTAATGATTCTTTCATTTAAGATGTTTGATTACTTTCAATGTTAATTTTATGAATATTTTATCTAAACATTAAATATGTGCATCTTGATTTATTTTTCCTCAGTATGATTATATGAGAATATAATATGAAACCAATGGTTATGTGCATTTTTTAAACACTAAATATAGTTTGCCAAGTGTCTTTTTTCACTTAAAACATATACAAATTATCTGAGAATCTAATATTTCATTGAAGGGAAAACAACCTGGGTTAACAATTATTGTACATAATAAGCAATTAGAGAACCAATTTTACAACCATTGACTTGCATTTAAATCTTTCTGAAAGTTAATAACAACAGCTACTATCAGAAATTATCACTATTGTAGTACAAGTCATCCTTTTTCTTGTTCTTCTAAACGTCCTGTTCTCTTCCCCATCCAATTACCACTATAACTTTCCCTTAATGTAAATAGGGAAATCTTGCAACATAGGGTAGGGTGGCATAGAATTTTTTTAGTCTTACCTCAGCTTTTGTCTCTTTAAAAAGTTATAAAGCACATACAATGTGCATTCAACATAGATATCATATTTTAACCATGGAATAAATTCTCAGTTTTATGTAGACAAAAATCTTAAGAGATTACTTAATAATGTATTAAAGAATGCTTACTTTCCACATATGTCTTAAAGCATGATATGGATTTAAAATGTATGAGGTTCTTGTGTGACTTTATAAAGAATATCATCTTCAAAGTAGACAGAATTCTTTCATTATTGTAAACTAAATTTGCTATTCAAATACAAGTGATAGAAATTATTTGATCTTTATTATATGTGCATCGTTCATTTTCTCGATGCTTCTCTGTAGGGAGCTTTGGTGTCTAGACATAAGTTCCACTAGGAAGCTTTAGTAAGTTGCTTGTCATAAGGCCAAAAACACTTGCTCTAATAGGGCACGTTTCTGTTCTAAGATGTAAACCTCTGGTATCTCAGTGTAGAATGAGTTACATCCTTGAGTAAAATCAAATGAACACTTTGTTTGGCTGCAAATATTCTTAGGGGTACTCATTTATATTGTTGAGTAATTATTTTATTTTAAGCTAGAACACTTAAGATCCTTATCATTTACAGTAGAATTTTAGAATTCCAACTTGCTCATCTTACTGGCAAAACTAGTATGCCCACTTTTAATCAAGTCCACAATGTATCTGTTATCCCCAACTTTTCAAGGGAATGTAATTTTGATGTGCTGAACAATCTGGTTCTATTAGATGAAGAATGATAGCTCAAGTGATTTGTACATGTTAAGTAATTAGTAGTGTTAGTAATCATAACAAAACAACCACAACTGCAAAATTAATATTTCTGAATCACTGACTATATATAACAGAGACATTTTAAGTGTTTTGTCTGTATCAACATTTTTTCCACAAAACACAATATGAAGTCGGTACTATTACTGCAAACGTAGACATATTTTTTTTCTATCAACATTCTAGTTCACTTTTCCATCATCTACTATCAGATTCCATTCAAATTTCCCAAATGGTCTGTTCTTTCTTTCTTTGTTTTTTTTCTTTTCTTTTCTTTTCTTTTTTTAATAATCTCATCTCGTATCTTCAGTTCCTAACTCTTTTGAGTAGTTCCCACAGGTGCTTAATAAATATGTTAACTCCTAATAAGTATCTGGCTCTAACTTGCCTCTCGGCATCATCTGATTCCCACTCAGTCTTTCCCTGTAAATTCAACTTGGGGTCTTGAGAACTGTCCCGAACAGTTTACCTTGTTTTCTTTTTGTGTTTTCCTGTCCCCCTCATTCCCTCACCAATTTCTGCACATTGTTCAGCTCTCAGCTTCATTATCAGTGAGTCCAGGATATTTTCTATTATTTCCATTCTTGCTATTTGGGCATTGGGTTTTTCCTTGAGATAATAGTTTTTGCACATTTTTTTTTATTTGTACAAATTCTATCTTTTGAAATAGAATGTAATATGTGCGGGGACAGAAACCGTGTCTATTTTTTTTCTCTTGCCTGTGTGTGTATATATATATATATACACATATATAAATGCATATACATTATATATAATATATGTATATACACACATATATTATTATGTATTTATATATAATTATTGTATTATATATTATATATCACATTTATATATTATATGTATATATAATTATATAATTATACATATGACATATAAATATATAATTATTATTGTATATAATAATAATTATTATATATAGACACAGACAGAAACCGTGTCCATTTTTTATTTTCTATAAATTTTCTTTTAATGAAAGACCAATACCTTCTTATGTGTTGCATAATTAAGGCTTTAATTTAACCAATTCTATTTTCAAAGTCTCCTTAGTATCCCTCTCTATCTATAATAATGATGAAACTCACATTCTTGTGATGGTATCAAGAAATCACCAGGGTACATGAGTTTCTAATCCGTATCCACTTTACCCTGCCCACTTCCTATCTTTCTTTCTGTGTAAGTCAAACACTCTGCATGAAGACTGTAGAATTGTTCCTACTAAAAATTCAAAGTCAACAAAACAAAACCAACAAAATTATCTTTACCTTAGGTAGGGGTTTGGCAGGTTTGCAGTGGAGTCCTCCAACAAAATCAACATTTGGTAAGAGTGGATGAGGAAATTGAAAATCCCAGGAGTTTCGAATAAGCCATATGTCAACTTTCCCCATTGTCTCAGATAAGGTAGTGGGTCTTCCTGACAGGAAAAGAAAAGAAAAGGTGGATTACACAAGATAATTACATTAGGTAATTTTCTGAAAGGGATTAGAATAATGTAGGCAAAAATGTAGGCAGTGTCTGTTCTTTGAAATACATAAACATATAAACAAATATAGTCATAATTTAATTTTTATGCATTATATATTTTGCCCATGTGTATTTATAAGAAAAGCAAAATGATAAGAGAATTTTGAGGGTAAACTGCATCGCTAATGTCACATGAGAATACTCACGATCATAAACAATTATTAAAATAATCTAGAGAGAAGTAAACATCCATTTCTTTACCCTTTAAAGCTTCAATAGTAGCATATAAACATTTAAACAACTCTTTGAGCTCCATGATCAACTAATTCTGCTGTACCCATAAAAACAATTTTCTAAGAAATCATCTAGTTTCCACAGTTCATTAAGCTAATCCTTTATCTTTGGTTATTCAAGTGAACTGTGGGCTATTTTGAGAGTGTGGTTGAAATCCTTGTACCTACTTCTGCCTTTGATTCATGCTAAGGTATTAACCATATTAGCTTTTAAGTAAATATATTTGCAAAATACAGCTAGAAAATTTTGAGAAATTATTCAAATAAACATTTGTATGCAACTTTAATTTTGCTCATATTTTGTAATAAACATAGTTTAATAAAACTATACAGATATAATAATGTTCAGACTTCAACAAGATGATTGGTCTTAAAGAATTTCCATTCTTTTATTGAAGGAATGTAGAGACATTAGAAACTACAAATTACCCTTATTAGTTTTTGCATTTGAGATAGAGACACTATTTCTCTCAACTGTGAAGGAAACCTTCTGGTAACATGGAGACATATTTTAATTTCAGAATAAGGAAACTGAGATATACAAGGAAAATTGATTTCTGGAATGTTACATAGATAGTTGTTGTAGAAAATTGTGTAACTACTGAATCTACATGTATGCATTCAGTAAGATGTTTGTTGACAGGTCTGACTTTTTTTAAGACAAAAAAATGTATAGTAAAACAGATGTGTGATTGTTTAAAGAAATATTCGGTGCACTAATATTCAGGATTCTGACTTCCTAGAATGTTCTGTATGAGCAATGGCCACAGGGTTTTAACTGACCTTATAATTTAAGCTTTTCTATAATATTTGTGCTATTGATAGATCATCTTGTGTTTTCATTTCATAAATTCACTAACAAAAACTCCACAATCTGCCAGGTGCAGTGGCTCAGGCCTGTAATCCCAGAACTTTGGGAGGCTGAGGCAGGCATATCACTTGTGGTCAGGAGTTTGAAACCAGCGTGACCAACATGATGAAACCCTGTCTCTACTAAAAATACAAAAAATTAGCCAGACATGCAGACACGCACCTGTAATCCCAGCAGTGATCTAAGATCACGCCACTGCACTCCAGCTTAAAAGATGGAGCAAGACTCCACCAAACAAACAAACAAACAAACAAACAAATAAACAAAAACCAAGTACCCTGACTTTCTTGCTTTATGTAAGCTCAGCTTCAAAGGCACAGGAAAGTTAGATCTCCCGGTTACCAATTAAAAAAAACAAATTACTTAGCTTGAACTTCACTGTAAAACTGATCCCACTTCTTCATGTTAAATATTTGGAGCCAAAATTAAAAATAAACCACATAGATCATATTTTTTACCCTCTCCATGAAAGCAATTTGATCACTTGGTTCTGACAACAACAGGTGCGTAGGAAGGTGGAAACAGAAATCCTCCACTATGCTTTTCAATTGTGTAGCCAGCAGAGAAGCGAGACTGTACACAAAGGGTATGTTAAATAGCTCAGGCAGCAGCTCCTCACAGGGAACAATAGCATCTGCAAAAACAACATCAAATGTGGACTCTTGTCGTTTTTTCGTAAGTTTCTTATTTGAAATTACAACCTTACAGAACATTCTAATTATGTCATTAAATGTCCACGTGATTTCTTGTACTTGTGAAAAATATGACCAAATGTGTCTTTTGGAAGGTTTGACCATCTCTTGACCAGTTGCATGATGATATCCTCAAACTCAGTTTTAGTTAAAGATACAGGATAAACTTCAAGTTTGAGAGTAGATGGGCTGTTGGGATCAAAAAAATGGAAACTGAAGATGCCAATACAGTCACCTCATGACCTCTCTGGAGAAGCACATCCAGGATTGTCTTTATATTCATCCAATGACTGAATTCTGTGGGCCACACCAGCACCTTTTCACAACTCCCAGAGCTCAAGTAACAGCTCAGCTGTATCCAGAGAAAAACTGAATTCCATTTCATAGATATCCTGGTGCAATGGATCACTTTTGTCCATTTGCTGTTTCTTTCTGTCATTTCTTATAGTTATATCCATGGATAAATCAATCATGAAGTTAAAATGTAGCTTTTACACTTCAAGGTAAATACATTATCATTAGATTAACAGTCTGAGCATGTAGATGGCAAGGAGAAAAATGAAGGTAGATGACCTGTTTAGACAAGTGTGTTTAATGTGCCTTTTATGTTTGTAAGTGCTATCTTTCAGCTAATATGAATGTTCTTGTGTGGACACATCACTTATCTTATGTAATATATTTTAGAAGAGTTTCCAGAACCGTAGTCATGAGAGGTTCATGTCTCTGCATTTTGTTTGACCCAGAACTAAAAATAAAATGACAAAACATGGTTCAAATAATTTTTGTATACTTTGTTCACATATAATTTATATACCACACAGCACCTTCAGCTGAGGCGTGGTGTGCAGAGCGGGCTGCCATTTTTGCTGTTTGCGCAACTTAGCTGTTCTGCCCTTCGAGCTTTGGAGAGTCCAAATGTACTGGTGGTGGAAGGAATCCACCAGTTGCTGAACATCTGCTCTACAAAAACATGGCCAGACTACTTCTTTAAGCAGGTACCAGATCCTGTTCCTCCTCATTCAGTGGGACTTCTCAACAGGGGACTCCAGCCACTCCCACCAGTGCTCTTGTGTCTACAGAGATTTGAAATCTTTCTGTGACAGAGCTCCCAGAGAAAGGTATAGGCCGGCATCTTTGCTGTTTGATTAACTTATCAATTCCACTCTGTAAGCTTTAAAGAGCCCAAGCTGACTAGGGTGAAACTGACACTCCAGAACAACACAGCAGCCATATAAAAGTGTGGCCAGACTGCTTTTTTAATTAAGTCCCTGACCTCCATCCTCATCACTGGGTGAAGCCTCTCAACTGGGGTTTCTGGCTACCACCACTGATGTTCACCCACTGACAGAGTTTCCAGGCCTCCTGGTAAAGAGATCTCAGGGGGCAGGAGAGACTGGCATCTTTGCTGTTTGGGCAACTTAGCCATTCCAGCCTTCTAGTTTTGGAGTGTCCAAGGCAACCAGGGGCTGAAGTATGCCCCCAGCACAGTAAAACTGATTTCTGAAAATGTGGCTAGACTACCTTAAGCAGGTCCCTGATACCATTCCTTCTGATTAGGGGTCGGATCTCCCAAATGGGGTCTCCAGCCACCTCTTAGAGGTGTGTTTGTGCAGGAAACAGGTCCATATCTCCCTGGGGTGGAGCTACCAGATAAAAGGGCGGGTAGGTTGCCATCTTTGCTGTTTCTCAGCCTTCATTGGTGATACCTCCAGGTACTAGAAAATCTGAGGTGACTAGTGACTGGAATGGGCCCCCAGCATACCACAGCAGCCCTACAGAAAAATGATCAGAGTGTAATGTGAATGTCTGGTCCCGTATGTCCTCATCAGGCAGATCTTCCAGGCTTGGGTCTCTAGCCAATGCCTGCTCAAGCCATCTAGCTAGTAGCAACTCAGTAACTCCCTGGAGAGAGCCGCTGGGGCAACAGAAAGCCTCTCGGCCACTGCCTATGAAATAGAAGATTCCTTGCCTCCCTCGGATCAACAAAGGAGCAAAGACACTGGAACATTGCTGACTTGCATCTCTCTGTGATGAAGCCACAGGAACAAACAAAGTAGCAAAGCAGCAAGCCCACTGATGTGCAGCCCAGAGGGTTTGGTGCTGGAGAATCTATAGCAAAGTATGGTCATCTCCCTAAGTTCAACTTTCATGAATAAGAGACCCTAGCCCTTGGGTAACCATCAGATCCGATCCCTCCATGATGAACCTGCACATCAGATGAGGCTGGTCTGATTTGAACATTCCTTGAACTTCTACCCGCTTCTGGGGCCCCAACCTTGCTATGCCTACTTACAGGGCAGTCTTGAGTGCCCTGGGGGCTCACACCACAGCTTCTGTGCCAGAAGACCATGCCTGACCAATAGAGAGATCCAGTGAGGCAGCCCCTAACACTGTGCACCAGTCGGCATGTTCCCTTCCCTACTGCAGCTTCCCCTGAGCCCACGGAAACTCCTCACACCACTTTCCTGAGTGCAGTCTGCATGGGTGGGTTTTGCTGTACTTGACCTAGCAGCACACAGGAGTGCAGTGCATCCCTCCATGCCCCCAACCACATTCACTCAAATCACACTGACAGCCTTTGCAGCATTGCAGACAGAGCCTTGATGGGCACGGAACCAGAAATCCCTGCCCTGCCAGTTCCCACCTTTTTGCCAATGCTGCACAGAGGACAGGAGATCCTCCCATACCCCAAGTGATCATTTCTGCTTGCAGGGCACAGACAAGGCACTCAGACTTGTGCTGGCAATCACTCCACCCTAAACAAACACCACCTCCAGTGTAACATCACACAGTCTCCAGCAGGGGCCTTCCAATCCCCTTCCCTGCTTTGCTTCTGCCACCATGGTGAACACCCAGAAAGAGGCAGATACTCCTGCACTTACTAGCACTCTACTGCAGTTGCCACATCCTGTTCACCCCAGCACAGTAGACTCAAAGACTTGAAAAGCCAGAGAATAAAGTTGGGGCTCAATGCGAATCCAACAGAGTTAAAGCATACAATCCAGAAGTTGGGAACGGAACATTGTACCCTCTCAAAACAAAGCCATTTGGCTGAATCCACCTTATATCACAAACAAGCACTCAAGGCCATCAAATAGAATAAAAGAAAAAAAAAAAAAAATCCAAAGGCCAACAACCTCAAAGATTGAAGGCAGATAAGCCCACAAAAACAAGAAAGAATCAGTGCAAGAACAGCGAGAACTCAAAAAGCCAGAGTGCCTTCTTTCATCCAAATGGCAGCATCACCTCTTCAGCAAGAGTTTGGAACTGGGCTGAGGTTAAGATGGCTGAAACGACAGAAGTAAAATTCAAAATATGGATATCAATGAAGTTTACTGAGCTAAAGGAGTACATTGTAACCCAATGCAAGAAAGCCAAAAATAATAATAATAGCAAAATATTGCAGAAGCTAACATACAAAGTAGCCTGTAAAGAGAAAATGTAACTGACCTGACAGAGTTTAAAACAACACCACAAGAATTTTATAGTGCAATCACAAGTATTAATAGCAAAATAAACCAATTAAAAAGAAGAATATCAGCGCATTAAGACAGGCTTCCTGAAATAAGACAGGTAGACAATAATAGAGAAAAAAATGAACAAAAAATTAATGAACAAAATCTCCAAGAAATATGAGATTATGTGAAGAATATGAATCTATGAGTAATTGATGTATCTGAAACAGATGGGGACAATGATATCAACTTGGAAAGCATATTTCATGATATCATTCATAACAACTTTTCCAACCTAGCTAGAGAGAACAACATTCATCAAAACCACAATGAGATACCATCTCACATCAGTTAGAATGGCGATCTTTAAAAAGTCAGGAAACAACAGGTGCTGGAGAGGATGTGGAGAAATAGGAACACTTTTACACTGTTGGTGGGACTGTAAACTAGTTCAACCATTATGGAAGACAGTGTGGCTATTCCTCAATGATCTAGAACTAGAAATACCATTTGACCTAGCCATCCCATTACTGGGGATATACCCAAAGGATTGTAAATCATGCTGCTATAAAGACACATGCACACATATGTTTATTGTGACACTCTTCACAATAGCAAAGACTTGGAACTAATCCAAATGTCCATCAGTTGTAGACTGGATTAAGAAAATGTGTCACATAGACACCATGGAATACTATGCAGCCATAAAAAAGGATGAGTTCATGTCCTTTGTAGGGACATGGATGAAGCTGGAAACCATCATTCTCAGCAAACTATCGCAAGGACAGAAAATCAAACAACGCATGTTCCCACTCATAGGTGGGAATTGAGCAATGAGAACACTTGGACACAGGATGGGGAACATCACACACCGGGGCCTATCATGGGGTTGGGGAAGGAGGGAGGGATTGCTTTAGGAGATATCCTAATGTAAATGACGAGCTAATGGGTACAGCACACCAGCATGACACACATATACATATGTAACAAACCTGCACATTGCACACATGTACCCTAGAAATTAAAGTATAATAAAGAAATAAAAATTAAAGAAAAAGAAAATCAGAAAACCCCAGTGAGATAATCCATAAGATCATTCCCAAGACAAACAATTATCAGATTCTCCAAAGTCAAAATAAAAAAAAAAAAAAAATCTTAAAAACAGCTAGAGTAAGACCAAAATTACCTACATTGGGAAGCTCATCAGAATAACAATGAAGTCCTCAGCTGAAATCCCAGAAGCCAGGAGAGATTCATAGCCAATATTTAACATTCTTAAAGAAAATAAATTGCAATCTAGACATTCATATCCAGCCATTTGATAAGCAAAATAAGATCCTTTCAGACAAGCAATAGCTGAAGAAATTTGCTACCACCAGTTCTGCCTTGCAAAAACTTCAGAAGGAAGCACTGAATATGGGGGGAAAAAAGTGTTACCAGCCTTTACTCAGCCCACTGAGGTACATATAATAGTGACACTGTGAAACAAGCACATAAATAAGACTGCAAAATTACCTGCTAACACCATGATGACAGGATCAATTCCACACACATCAATATTAACGTTAAATGTATATGGGCTAAATGGCCCTATCATTTGGAATAACTCTATTTTTTCTTTTTTTTTTTTTTTACTTTTCCACTACTTTGATGGAAACTGTATGCAGATTTGAAATACACAGACAGCTTATATTTAGACAACTAGTGGAATGACTGATAATTAATTAAATGCCAATGAAAATAATAACTATGTTCACTGTTTATCTAGACCTTAACCTAGTGTTTCCAATGTACTGCACATTGAAATCAGCCAGAGATCTTTATAAAACAAAAAATCATGCCTTTTAATTCCAAAATCTGTTTTCATTGGTATGCAAAATGGGCGTCATTCTTATCAAAAGCTCTCCAGACTGTTTTAATGCACAGCAAAATTTGGAGCAGCTGCCTTTATTTGATATGCAAAAAACACACATTATCTAAACATATAGGAGAAATGTAAATTTTTCTGCCTTCTCTTCTGATAACACATAAAAACATGACTCTTTCATTAAAAATATTCTTTCTCTATCTTCCATTCACTGTTTGCCATAGGTTTTAGAATTCTATTCTTTGAGCTCTCTACATAAAAAAATAAAAGAGATCAACCCTAGACAGTGCTGTGAGGACAGCATAGGTGGTCAGGAGAAAACATATCAAAGGTCAATTAGATTCTGATTCCAGTTATCTCAAAAGACAATGACAAATTGAAGGCCAAGGAAAGTCTTATGAGAAACTATTACTGAGAAGCAGCAAATCTTCTGTGCTACAGGTGTCCAGCTTCAGACACCAAAGGGAGCCCCACAGTGTATGCAGGCTCAGCATTCCAGATGACCTCCCACTTTTACAGCATCTTAGCCAATCACTGCATTTAATTGAAGAGAATAGACAGCCATAGAATGAATACAAACAGTTCTCTCCAGATTACAATAAAATGACGAACATCAAAGTATAAATCAGTATTAATTACTTAAAAAATTTTAAATGCATACCAAATAAATTATTTTGCATTCTTGATTATATACACATAATGGGGCCGGGTGTGGTGGCTCACACCTGTATTCCCAGTACTTTCGGAGGCCGAGACGGGCAGATCTCGAGGTCAGAAGTTTGAGACTAGCCTGACCAACATGGTGAATCCCCGTCTCTACTGAAAAAATTAGCTGGGTGTGGTGGTGTGCGCCTGCAACCTCAGCTACTCAGGAGGATGAGGCTGGAAAATTGCTTGTACCCGGAATGCAGAGGTTGCAGTGAACCGAGATCTCACCATTGCACTCAAGCCTTGATGACAGAGTAAGACTCAATCTCAAAAAAAAAAAAAAAAAAAAAAAAAAAAATTATATACACAAAATGGAAAAATACTTAAATTTTTCTTTATATACTTGTTTTTAAATTGGAATTAATTTATATACTCTCTTAAAATTTGTAAGGGTTTCAAAAATTTTAGTAAGGCAATTGAGATCATCTATATCTTTAGCAAATCAAGCACTAAAATTAAAACATCAGCTAGATATACCACTAACAATATAAGAGATTGAACAGAATAAAAAGTGTAAAAGACAGGCATACCTTATTTTACTGTTCTTTGTTTTATTGAACTTTGCAGATCTTGTTTTTAAAAAATATTTGAAGTTTTCTGGCAACCTTGCATCCAGCAAGATTATTAGTGTTATTTTTTCATTATGTGCTTTCTTTGTGTTTTTGTGTCACATTTGGGTAATTTTCACAACATTTTAACTTCATTATTATTATTATTATTATATCTGTGATGATAATCTGTGATCAATGATTTCTGAAGTTACTATTATAATTTGGCAGAGGGCTAGGGGTTACCACAACCCACACCCATATAAGACTGCAAATGAATTGGTAAGTGTGTTTATTCTGATTGTTCCACCAAATGGCCACTCATCTTTTTTCCCTCTCCTGGGCCTTCCTATTTTTTGAGACATAGCAATATTGATATTAGACCAATTAATAACTCTGCAATGGCCTTTACATGTTCAAGTAAAAGGAAGAGTTGCATGTCACTCACTTAAAATCAAAAGTTAGAAATGATGAAGCTTAGTAAGGATGGCAAGTCAAAATCTGGATAGGCAAAACGTTAGACTGCTTGCCAGTTAGTCAAGTTACAAACGCAAAAGAAAAAATTTTAAAAGCAATTAACAGTGCTCTTCCAGTGAACGCATAAAAGATAAGGAAGGAGAATAGCCATATTGCTGATATGGAGAAAGTTTTAGTGGTCTGGATAGAAGATCAAATTACTCTCAACATTCCCTTAAACCAAAGCCGAATCCAAAACAAGGCCCTAACTCTCCTTAATTCCATGAAGGCTGAGAGATGAGGATTCTGCAGAACAAAAGTTTGACACTAGTAGAGGTTGATTCATGAGTTTAAGAAGCCATCTTCATAAAATAACAGTGTAAGGTGAAACAGCAAATGTTAATAAAGAAATTGCAAGTTATTCAAAGATCTAAAGAAGGTCAAGTTGGCTAGGTTAAGTAACAGATATTCAATGTAGATGAAACAGCCTTCAATTTAAATAAGATGGAATCTAGGGCTTTCATAGTTAAAGAGAAATCAATACCTGGATTCAAAGCTTCAAAGGACAGGGTGACTGATTTGTTAGGGGCTAATGTAACATGTGACTTTAAGTTGAAACCAGTGCTCATTTGCCATTTGCAATATCCTAGAGCCCTAACTAATTATAACTGCTCTGCCTGTACTCCATCAGTGGGAAAGGAAAGCCTGGATGACTACGCATTTGTTTACAGCAGGTTTACTGAATGTTTTAAGCCCATATTGAGACCTACTGCTCAGAAGTAAAATATTTCTTTTAAAATATTACTACTCATTGACAATGCACGTGGTCACCCAGTAGCTCTGATGGAAAAGTACAAAGAGATTAATGTTTTCACTTCATCTAACACAGCATCCATTCTGGAACCCATTGATCAAGGAGTAATTTCAACTTTCAAATCTTATTATTTAAGTAATATATTTCATAAGAAAATAGCTGCTAGAGTGATTCTTCTGATGGATCTGAGCAATACAAATTGAAAACCTTATGAAAAAATATACCATTCCAAATTCCACTGAGTATAATCATAATTCATGAAAGGTCAAAATATCAACACTGAAAGGAGTTTAGAAAAAGTTGATGCCAACCCTCATGGATGACTGTGAGAGATTCAAAACTTCAGTGGAAGAAGTAACTTCAGATGTGGTGGAAATAGCAAGTGCACAATTAGAAGAGGAACCTGATGTGAATGAATTGTTACAATCTTTTGATCAAACTTGATTAGATGAAGATTCACTTCTTATAGATGAGCAAATAAAGTGGTTTCTTGGGATGACATTTTCTCCTACTGAAGATGCTGTGAACATTGTGGAAATGACAACAAACGGTTTAAAATATGACATCAATTTACTTAATAAAGCAGTGGCAGGGTTTGAGATGATTTATTACAGTTTTAAAAGAATTTCTACTCTGGGTAAAATATATCACATACTAAAACAGCATCACATACTAAAGATAAATCTTTACTGGAAGGAAGAATCAATTGATGCACCAAACTTTATTGTTGTGTTATTTTTAGAGATTGCCACAGTCACTCCAACTTTCAGCAGCCACAACCTTGATCAGTTAGCAGCCATCAATGTCACTGTGAGACCCTCTTATCAACAAAAAGATTTCTACTTGCTGAAGGCTTAGATATCATTAGCAATTCTTTAACAATGAAGTATTTTTAAAGTAAAGCATGTATGTTTTCCCTTAGACATATGGTATTGCACATTTAATAGACTATAATGTAGTGTAGACACAACTTTTATGTGCACTGGGAAACCAAAATTTGTGTGACTTGCTTTATTACAATATTTGCTTCATTGAAGTGATGTGGAACTGAACTCCCAACATCTCTGAGACATGCCTGTTTTGTGAAATTAATGCAAAACTGATTAAAATATGAGTATATACTTTAATGTAGAGCTTTACATGGTCAAATATTTAATATAACATATTCTTGATCAAGTATGTTTTCTAATATCCTAAATCCCTAGCATATGAGCTGTTATTTAACTAATTTATATTTCTTAAAGATAAAGATGAGAAAATATTGTAGTAATCTTACATTCAGAATAAATATGTTTTTATTTTTCTGCAGTAAATAATACTTTAGATTGTAAATAAAGATTAGAAATCATAGATTTGAGATATTAGTGATTTTTTAAAATACAGCAAAAGTATATTAATAAATCCAAGTTTATTAAGTGCACTGTCAAATAAAAGTTTCATAAAATTAGTATTTTTTTATATTTCTTATGCTTACTTCCCTTAAAATAATTTATTTGTATTGCACATATTGCTGATATATTCTCTTCCTGAAAAAAGATTAATGCCCTTTACGATTTAAGGTTTTAGCAAGAATGGGGCCTTATATTTAAAGCTACACAAGAAATACTGATCGACAAACTGGAAATGTAGAACGTGATGGTTTACATGGACACAATAGAAAAATAGTAAGCCTTTCCTAGTGTAATACCATATTATCATTATTGTCAATTTATATGCTTAGACTAGTAGTGTTGACCATGTAGAAAAAGTGAAGTCATTATACTTCTCATATCAAACTGTATCCTAAGATATTTTCCTGGTGTGTATGGTCTATTGCATTTGTAAAGTTTACTCTTTTGGCTTCTCTGCATCCATTGAAGTTATCATTTTTCATATTTGTGCACTCTCCAGAAATCAGCATAGTGTGAGTCAGCACAACATTTCAGGTCCAAGACTAAGATGTTGAATTATTAAACTAAAAATTGTTAGTAAAATCACATGGCCTCAAACATTTTCTGATGTGATTGATAACATAATCAATGGTTGGATAAACTTTAAAAGTAGCAATATTGACAAATAATTATGAATAAAAATTCTCAAATCACTGAGCAAATGTGCACTTGTCAATGTGTTCACCTCCACAGTTGCTCCTTTGATCTTTATGTGAATGATGTCATTAGGCAGATTAGCAAACATGGGAACTCATACCATAGAGAACTCTCATAAACAGCTTAAGAGGTCCCATTAGTTTCACCAGGAAAAATAAAAGCTTTTTTTTTTTTTTTTTAAATAACTTTTTATATGTTTATTGACGATTCGAATTTCTCCCGTTTCAAAGTACCCATTCCAAATCTACTGCTCATTTGCTTATGGATATATGTCATATATTCTGGGTACGAGCGAGTCTTTTTTTAGTGTCTTATTTAGATGTAAAAATTCTATCTGCACTACAAATATTATTCCCCACTCTGGCTTGTCTTTTCACTCTACTTGTGGTATCTTCTGATAGAGAGAAGTCCGTGGTTTAACGCAGCTTTATTTATCACATTTGTATTTATACACAATGCTTATTATCTTTATAAGAAAGAAATAGTTCATAAAGCTTTGGTTTTGAGATGACTTAATTTGGGAATTGGATTAGGAAATGGGTAAGAATTCTATTATAATGTTAAAAGAATTTCTGAGAAAGAAGGGGAAAAAGCAAACAAACTATCAGATAACTCACTGAAGAAAGCAGCATTTTCTACAAAGTTGAGCACATGGGACCTTGCCACCACAGAAATTTTCTGTCTTCAGAAAATGAGGCATTAATTATCTTTGCATTGTCTAAAACTCTTACATGAACAACAGAAAGTGTGAATCTATAAAGTTGAAGATCGATTTTTAAATAAATCTGCTTTAGAATTAGACGTAAAATAATAAACTGTTACAATTTTTAAATATTCATTGAATTTCTAACTGTTAAGATTTTCTTCAACTTATTGCTCATCTAATTGCTTAATTTTATTTTCTCATAGTTTACCAAGAAGATAATTCTGTAGTATCCAATCATAGAGCTGAGTATTGGCTCATAATGTGGAGAGTTTCTTTCACATATATATCCATATCTCTCTCTATATATATAGATATGTAGATATATATCCATAAAACCTGTGGAAGAAACATATATATTTCATAAGTTAAGCCACAGGATAATAACATTTTAAGGCTATAGAAATATTCATAACTCATACATCCTACTCTATTTCAGATTACATAGCAAGAGAAGTATATAGGGTTACTTTGTAAATACCGAAACGAATAATAGGGTTTTATACATATAACTTTTTTAAAAGGGTGTACTCAGTCAATTACTGAGTACATTACTGTCATTTTGCTTATTATCAATTAGAAAGGGATGAGATTATAAGTGAAGAATTAGAAAATAAAGCAATATTGGCTAATCAATCAGTGTTTGAGAGATAAAAATTATTATGGATACATGACCTTTGCTTAAATTATAGTTACTTTTCCTTCTTCTGTCTCTTCAAATTTAGAATTTCTCACAAATAGATCCTGCTTTATATTTTGTCTGTTTTTGGATGATTAGTTTTCTTTTCATCCTACCTCCTTCTCACCTTTATGATTTAATTTTTAAGAAAAAAATGAGACGATTTAATTTTGTTCCATTGTTCAATTGAGCATCTTGTGTGGATTTTTACTTGTTGATATATACAGTTTTATTTTTGGAAGTCTATAAGAAATCTTGCATTTGAATCCAAAGGATATATAGATGTACCAAACCCCTTAACAGATAATTGCGTAATCAAAACCCAAGATTTCACACTCCTATTTAACATTCTTGCTATGTTGTGTTTTATAATATTTAACTAAATATTTTAAAAAGAGCTTTTGAATATTTCATAAATAGCACTACTTATTCCTGGTAGAAATTTTAATTGCCTTTTAATTCTAGAAAACTCTAGCTAACTAGAAAAACTACGTAAATCTAGGCTTCTATTTCCATGCACAGCTACACTGAGTCCTAAAGCAACTTAAGCTGAGGATATATTTAAGCATGATTCCTCTCTATCAGTATTTCTGATAAAAATGATTCTCCCTTTTCCTGGTCATTGGAGCCAACATACTTCAGGATTTTTTTTTTTTTTTTTTTTAAGAAGTTAGCACAGTTCTTAAGTATTTTAGTATTTCGTACACTAAATACTTAGTGGGACTTAATGTTTTTATTTCTATTTCCTTGCAAACAGATGACTTCAAAAAGATCTGTTTCCATGGAAATGACAAGACTCGGTAGACAAATAATTATGCCTCACTACATTAGTATAACATTTTACAGTTTGTTTTCCTTTATACTGGTACTTGTTATGCTACGTGTAAAATAAAATTTAACTTTCAAATAAAAACATACCATTAGCCACACTCGCACTCCACTGTGGGAACAGTTGCCTACCAGATTTGGAGGTTATACTGAGTTTCTGTGGCATGTGGGTGAGGATTGAAACAAAAATATCAGCCTTTTCTTCTGCAAGGTTTTGGAGAATTGATCCAAGAGAAAACACCACAACATCATCATTGCCTGAGCTCTGAACAAATTCTTCCTTTTCATTCAGAGCAAAACAATATTTGCATTGCAAAGGTGCAGTATCCACAGAGAATAAAAGAAAGTTTACTTATACTTCTTAAATGAAGACAGAAAGGAATTTTCAGAAGCTGTCTCCATATTCTGACACATAGCACCATCTAGTCTCTTTAAGATGATATCTCTGTGTGAAAAGTTCTGCTTAAATAAGTAATCATTGATTACTAGAAATAGCATGTGACCAAATCATTATACAAACATACAAAACAATAAAAGTACAGCTCTTTTCATATTTAATGTACACCTAATTCTAAAAACTGAGCAGTTTGCAAACACATGAAGATTTTTTTTGTAATTAGACCCCCAAATATGTCTGCATTTGTTTTCTTAAATTATTAGCAAAACAGTTTATATCTAATAAATCATTACTGTGTTGATTTACATTCTTTAGATATGGCTTCTATAATAATTTTCTTGTGTGTGTTTGTGTGTGTGTGCGTGTGTGTATCTGTATGTGTGTGTAAAAGTGGAAGTGTGAGAATAAAGAGTAGTCTGGCATACGAGATTATCTAGAGAGTCATGGAAATTGTCACCTCTCTTTCTGCATTGTTAGTTAGGTACAGGTTCATTATTCCATTACTTAGTGGAACTTTGCAGCTATAACTTGACTGGAAAGAAAAAGAAAAAGTATATTAATACTTCTAAAATGAAACTGGGTTCATCAGTACACATCTCACTATAAAAAGAAATCAATAATTTTCCAAGGAATACCATTGAATCTGCAATCTTCCCCCAAAAATTGTGTTTATATTTCTACAGTACAAGAAATAAGAGGGTTTTTCCTTGCTCCATATTGATAGTTAAATAGAAATTATACCGTAATTATTGTAGTAAATTCTTAAAATTTTATGTGACCTGGGCATTCTTTTTAAGTATAAGTTGAAATTTCTTATTCTGGAAGCAGAATTTAGAAACCATTGACACAGTTTCAGATTCCTCTGCATCCTCCAAATTCCTCAGTTTTGTCCGAATATTTGTCTTCTACAACTGCATGCTAATGACCACCTCCTTATGGAACCAGTAAATACAACATACTTGGATCACCTTTCAAACCCCAAACCCCACATAGACTATACAGTGACCACCTCTAAGTCAGAAACGATACCTGGAACATATGCCCACTATCACTGAACCCACTAATTAGATTTTCCCAAAGGAAGCCCACTTAGATAACACCCTAGATCCAAATGAAGACTTTGGCTCACAAACCACTCACTCTCTCGGTCCCCATCCACTAGTTGTACTGCATGACTCAGAGAGCTTCTTCCTCCCCATTAGCTTTCTGATGTGGATTGCTTCACTCTAGGAACTGTAAGAATACACTACTTCTGACATTTCATGTGTTTTGTTGAGTTGCCTCCTCTGTAGCTCACTTGACAGCACACACAAACCTAACATCTGTCCTAGTTTCCTATTGAGTGGCTATCTTGGTAGGAATAAAAAAAAGACACAGGTCAGACAAGAGTCTCCAGGGTATCTACCAGAAAAGATGAATCTCAATCTCTTCTTGAAACACCTTCACAAATACACCCAGTAACAAAGCTTTACTAGCCATCTGGGCATCTCTCAATCCAGTCAAGTTGACATAATCACATTTTAAATATAGTGAAAATTGTTACTAATCATTCAACTATTTTTTAAAAGCTTCAGTAAAAAGTTTAAGTTATGGTAGCATTTAATACAAAACTGAAGATTGTGCAAAAGGAACATAATATATTGACTGCCTGGACAGATACTAAGAAACAGTTTAGTGAATGTATTAGCCTGTTATCACATTACTGTAAAGAACTTTCAGAGACTGGATAATACATAAAGGAAAGAGGTTTAATTGACTCACAGTTCCACTGGGATGTGGAGGCCTCTGGAAACTTGCAATTATGATGGAAGGGGAAGCAAATATGTCCTTCTTCACATTGCCACAGGAAAGAGAAGAACGAGTGAAGTGGGGTGGGAATCCTCTTGTAAAAACCATCAAGTATTGTGAGAACTGATTCACTATTATGACAAGAGCATGAAGGTTACTACCCCCATGATTCAATTACCTCTCACCAGGTCCCACCCATGACACAAGGGAATTGTGGGAGCTAAAATTAAAAATGAGATTTGGGTGAGAACACAGTCAAACTACATCTTTTTGCCTCTGGAAACTTCCAAATTTCATGTGCTCACATTTCAAAACACAATCATGCCTTCTCAACAATCCCTGAAAGTCATAACTCATTCTACTATTAACCCAGAAGTCCAAGTCCAAAGTCTCATCTGAGACATGGCAAGTACCTTCCACTTATGAGCCTGTAAAATTTAAAGCAAGTCAGTTACTTCCTAGATACAGTGGGGGTATAGATATTGGATAAATACTTCCATCCTAAATGAGAGAAATTGGCCTAAATAAAGGGGCTACAGGCCCTATGCAAGTTCAAAATCCTATAGCGCATTCCTTAAAATATAAAGTTCCAAAATGATCTCCTTTGCCTCCATATCTCACATCCATGTCATGTTGATACAAGAAGTGGGCTCCCACGGCCTTGAGCAGCTTTGCCCCTGTGGCTTTCCAGGATACAGCCACCATCCAACTGCCTTCACTGGCTGGTGTTGAGTGCCTGTGTCTTTTCCAGGTGCATGATGCAAGCTTTCAGTAGATCAGTGATTCTGGGGCCTAGGGAATGGTGGCCATCTTTTTTACAGCTCCACTAGGCAGTGCCCCCGTGGGGGCTCTGTGTGGGGGCTGTAACACCACATTTCCCTTTGTTCTGCCCTCACAGAATTCTCCATGAGGGCTCCACCCTTGCAGCAAACTTTTGCCTGGACATCCAGGCATTTTCATACATTCTTTGAAATCTAGGCAAAGATTCCCAAACCTCAAGTTTTGATTTTTGTGCACCTGCAGGCTCAACACCACATGGAAGCTGCTGATGCTTTAGGCTTGCACATTTTGAAGCCGTGGCCTGAGCTGCAATTTAGTCTGTTTTAGCTATGGCTGGAGCAGCTGAATTGCAGGGCATCAAGTTGCTAGGCTGTACATAGCAGGATGTCTCTTGGCCCAACCCCGGAAACCATTTTTTCTTCCTGTTTCTCTGGGCCTGTGATGGGAGGGACTACCGTGATGGTCTCTGACATACCCTGGAGACATTTTCCCCATTGTCTTGGTGATTAACATTCAGCTCCTCATTACTTATGCAAATTTCTGCAGCCTGCAGAATTTCAGGGTTGACATTCTCCCCAGAAAAAGAAGTTTTCTAGTCTGTCGCATTACTAGGCTGCAAATTTTCTAAAATGTTATGCTCTGCTTCTTCTTGAATACTTTGCTGCTTAGAAATTTCTTCCACCATATACGTTAAATCATCTCTTTTATGTTCAAAGTTCCACAGATCTCTGGTGCAAGGGCAAAATGCTGTCAGTCTCTTGGCATAGCAAGAGTGGCCTTTACTCCTGTTCCTAATTAGTTCCCCTTCTCCATCTTAAACCACCTTGTCCTGGACTTCAGTGTTCATATCATTATCAGCATTTTGGTCAAAGCTATTTAACTAGTTTCTAGGAACTTCCAAACTTGCCCACAACTTTCTGTCTTCTGAGACGTCCAAGTCTCTAGAAAGTTCCAAACTTTCCCACATTTTCATATCTTCTGAGCCCTCCAAACTCTTCCAACCTCTGCCTATTACCCACTTCCAAAGACATTTCCACATTTTCAGGTATCTTTCAGCAAAACCCCACTCTCTGTTGTACCAATTTGCTGTATTAGTTTCTTCTGACACTACTATAAATAACTGTCTGATACTGGATAGTTTATAGAGGAAAGAGGTTAACTAACTCACAGTTCTGCTGTGCTGCTGAGGCCTCAGGAAACTTACAATGATGGCAGAAGGGGAAGTAAACATGTCCTTTACATGGCTGCAGGAAAGAGAAGAATCAGAAATAGCAGGGAATGCCCCTTATGAAACCATCAGATTTTATGAGCATTCACTCACTATCACAATAACAGCGTGATGGTAACCGCCTCTATGATTCAATTACCTCCCAATGGGTTTCTCCCATGACACATGGGAATTATGGTAAGTACAATTCAAGATGAAATTTGGATGGGGACAGAGCCAAATTATATCAGTGAAGTTTCTATGTTCCAAAATATAACATAATTATTTCTATTTCCTGCAAAATAATATGATTATAAAGCTAACAACATTTGACACCCAAGAAAGATATAATGCTGAGGATGGAAGAAAGGAATTAAGACTGAAAGTTGGAAAAAATGTTCAGGGTGGCTGACTAGAAGGTGGTAGTATGCCTGGCTCCTGTGGAGAGTAACAAAAAGGTCAAGTAAAAACAACATCTTCAGGTAAAACATCCAGGGAATTGCATTGGGACTAATCAAGAAAATAAATAGACTCACACAGATTTGAGAAATACAGGACAGGATGATGGTCCACCTGGGAGCAACAGGTGGCTGAGGGTACCTCACCCTCCCAAGGAAGCATTGAGTGATTGTGCAACCACAGGAAACCATACTTCTCTAAAGGATCTTTTTGCAATCCTCAGGTCAAGAAGTCTCCCTGTGAACCCATATCACCAGGGCCTTCATTCTGACAGCCAGAACTAGGTGGAGTCTCAGCAGAGTAGCTATTCAGGCAAGCGAGGTGACCCTAGAGCCTTAGCTATGTGGGCTTCCGAGCAAAAGTAACTGAAGCTTTGGCAAATTATGTTAGAACATCATACATATCCCTAGGAAAAAGGCTGAATCCAAGGAGCTGAGAAGATACAGCCTGCAGGCCCTGCTTTCACAGCCCCTCACAGGTGAGCACCTACTGGCCTAAAATTCCAGACAGCTACCAATAGCATCATTGCACCTCCATAAAAAGGTGCTCCTAGGGGGAGAGGCAGGATGTCATCTTTGCTGTTTGGGTGCCTTAACCATTTCAGCCTCCAGGCTTTGGAGAGTTCAAGCTAACAAGGGGCAGAAGGGATCCCCCAGTACTGCATAGCTGCTCTGTCGAAATGTGGCCTGACTTTCCTCTATACAGCATTCATGCTTTCAGAGTAAGACTCTGACATTTATTCTTAGTTTCTCTTTCCATTATGGAAATTCCATCCTATGAATGAGCTAGGGCAATGACTATTTGATACTCATTATTGTCTGTGTCATTCTCAAGTGGAATCTCTGAGTTCTGACTGTGGCTGAGTAAAAGATGTGAGGCCCTTCTTAGCCACACTTGCCTAGAATTCAGCTTCTGGAACATATGCCTGAGTCTGCATATATAAAAAATTCAGAGACACATCTTTTCTCAACAGCATATCCTGCCACTCATCTGGGAGCTTTGAAGAGTGAGAGCCCTATGGTAGCATCAGTACCTCCCCAGAAGAGAGGAGTTTCTGTCACTGAACTAGGAGGGTGGGCAAGTGAGCACGTTGTGGCTTAAATGTCAAAGACTCTCACTGTTTTCACCACAAATTAGTGGATTTTCTTCAGTGAATGTAACTTTATTTGGTATTTGCCTTTAGGATTATTGCCAGAGACACCAAATGATTGTTTTAAAATACAATTTTCAAATTTTCACTAGTTACTCCTGTTGCCCTTGAAATTTGATCCATGGAACTTTTTAGGCTACCATTTGAGAATGGGCTAGTGCAGAATTTCTTGGAAAGTATCTCTGCTTTCTGCATATATTTAAAAAATCAATCCACAAGTGTAAAGTAATATTCTTTCTTTTAACTAATATTTATGTTTTGGGTAGATGTGAAGGTTTGTTATGTAGGTAAATTTGCGTCATTGTGGTTTGTTGAACAGATTATTTTGTCACCCAAGTATTAAGTTTAGTACCCAATAGTTACTTGTTTCTACTCCTCTTCCTCCTACAACTCTCCACCATCTGAAAGTCTCCAGTGTCTGTTGTTTCCCTCTGTGTTAATATGTCCTAATCATTTAACTCCAACTTACAAGTGAGAACATGCAGTATTTGATTTTTTCTTCCTGCATTATTTCATTAATTTGCTAAGGGTAATGTCTGCCATCTTCCATCCATATTCCTCCTGCAAAAGACATAGTCTTGTTTTTCCTATGGCTTCATAGAATTTCATGTAGAATGTGTACCATATTTTCTTTACCTAGTCTACCACTGATAAGCATTTAGGTTGATTCCATATCCTTGTTAATAATTAGTAATGTTGAGCTTTTTTTCATATTCTTGTTGGCTAGGAAATACCATTTTAAACATAGAAATGGATAAAGCTTTCATGACGTAGATGCCAAAAGCAATTGCAACAGAAACAAAGGATGACAAATGGGATCTAGTAAAATTAAAGAGCATCTGCACAGCAAAAGAAACTATCAACACTGTAAATATAAAACCTACAGAATGGTACAAAATGTTTGCAAACTATAGATCCAACAAAGGTCTAATATCCAGCATCTATAATGAACATAAACAAATTTACAAGAAAAAATCAAAAGACTTAATTAAGGCAAAGAACAGGAAAAGTAAATCTTTATTTATCAGAAAATTGCAATTTTAGGACTAGAGATAGGAGACAAATCTATGACAAAGTTCAGGTACAGGTGAGGGCAAAGCTCGTAAGAAGTTGACATTGACCACGAGTTAGTATTGACATTTTAACAGTGGGTTCGTGGTTAAAAGTATGAAAGCAGATGGTGTTAATTTGAATACTGAGCTGACATCTACCAGTCTTTTTAAAAGGATATGAAAACACACTTCTCAAAAGAAAACATTTATGCAGTCAACAATCAAATGAAAAAAAAGCTCATTGTCACTGGAGCTTTTTCATCAGAGAAATGCAAATCAAAACCACAATGAGATACCATCTCTTGTCAGTTAGAATTACAATCATTAAAAAGTCAGGAAACAACAGATATGGGACAGTATGTGGAAAAATAGTAATGCTTTAACACGGTTGATGGGAATGTAAATTAGTTCAACCATTGTGGAAGACAGTGTGGTGATTCCTCAAGGATCTAGAACAAGAAATGCCATTTGACCCAGCCATCCCATTACTGGGTATATACCCAAAAGATTACAAGTCATTCTACTATGAAGACACAGGCACACTTAGATTTATTGTGGCACTGTTCATAATAGCAAAGACTTGGAACCAACCCAAATGCCCATCAATGATAGACTGGATAAAGAAAATGTGGCACATACACACTATGGAATACTATACAGTCGTTGAAAAAAGATGAGTTCATGTCCTTGCAGGGACATGGATGAAGCTGGAAACCATCCATCTCTGCAAACTAACACAAGAACAAAAAATAAAACACCGCATGTTTTCACTCATAAGTGGGAGTTGAATATTAAGTACACAAGGAGACAGGGAGAGGAACATCACACACTAGGGCCTGTCCGGAGGTTCAGGGGTAGGGGAGGGATAGCATTAGGAGAAATGCCTAATGCAGATGATAGGTTGATGGGTGCAGCAAACCACCATGGCACATGTATACCTATGTAACAAACCTGCAAGTTCTGAACATGAATCCCAAAACTTAATGCATAATAAAAAAAAAATTAAAATTAAAGATAAAAAAAATTAAGTTTCTACAAAAAACTTAAAAAAAATTAGCCTAGTGTGGTGGTGCTACTGTAGTCCTAGCTACTTAGGAGGCTGAGGTGGGAGGACCCCTTGAGCCTAGGAGTCGGAGGTTACAGTAAGCCTCAATAGCACCACTGCATTTCAGTCTGGGCAACAGAGAGAGACTTTGTCTCAAAACAAAGCAAAAGGATTACCAAACCCAAACATAAAGCTTTTAGAGGAAAACAGGAGCCATCTCCCTTGATTACTTGGCAGCAGGCAAACCTTTTTTAGACAGATTACAGAAAAAACATAAAAGAAAAAAATAATAAAATAATAAATAGACTTCATAAACAAACAAATGACAACAGCAAAAACTCCCACTCACAAGACACTGTGAAATAACTGAAAAAGCAATAGAAACAATCCAAGTATCCACTAATTGGAGAATGAATAAACAAATGGAGGTACAGAATATGCAGTTTACTCATATATATCTGTGGCATACAACAATGGAGATGAATCCAAAACGTGTTAGGCTGACTGGAAACAAGTCACGAAAGAGTACATACTGCATGCATAATTTCATATAGAAGATATTCTAAAACAGTCTCCTCTGGGAAGCAAGGGCAGAGTTGGGCTAGGAAGAGGCATGAAGGGACATTTTTGTGGTGCTAATAATGTCTCATCGAGTTTGGGTTTATAGAGGTGTATGCATTTGTTGAGACTCAGAAAATGTATAGTGAAGATATATGCATTTCATTGTAGGTAAATTTTATAAGAACATATTGAAAAGTATACTCTAGTCAGTTATATATATGCTGACTATAAGTAAAAAAAAGCATCTTTTCCTAGTTTTTTATTGTTAAATTGAATTAATAAGAATCATATGTCTTTCTTATCTGGTTATTGTGAGTAGTCATACAATGGTTAGAATATTTGGTAAAACTATTCTCATTATAAAGAGCTTCTCATTAAATGTTTCCTATTATTATTGTTTTTTCTTGTTCTATTTTGATTTTAGAAGTTAAGAGGTCTTCAATATGTTACTTTGAGGCATTGTATGGAACGTTTTGAGGCATTTAGTGTTGAAATAATTATGGACTAACAGACGAATAATAAGGATGAATATAAGTATATGCTTACCAAGTTAAAACTACAAAGTGCTAATGTGTGGCACTGCAGCAATAGCAATGGAGGTAACTTCTGTTCTAGTTATTTAAAAATCACAATGAGAAGACTGTGTTTTTCAGAGGATGATATTTATCCTGATACATATTTTTAATACCATTGTAAAAAACCATAATCAAGAAGTTACATAACACAAAGAACCAATACAATGCATGTCATTTCATATACATTCAATATGTGTCAACTATTCAAAAATTATCTTTATTTTTCAACACTAGAATTATGTTTATTAACATTAATTAATATTAAAAATATAATAGTAATAGCATAACTAAAATTATTGAATGTATTGAAATAATTGAAAAACAATATATTTATGGTTTCAGACATTTTGGCTGTTAAACAGAAATATTCCAACTTATCTTTTTCAAATCCATTGTTTCATAATTCTTTCAAATAAGACAAAAGCAGTCAGAGCTACAATAACAAAGAATATGGTCACATTTATACTAGTATCCTATTTTTTCAATTGTTTTAAAAAGGTAAATTTGAAAGGTCTCATCTACAATTTATCAATGATGGGATAAAAATATTAGCATCCAAATTATTTCCTTATAACTAAATAGAAGAGAAACTAATGATTGATTATGTCATGCCAATTTACTGAAAACAAAGCATTTCAGAAGAGTTTTAAAAACAATTAAAAAGTTGAGTAACTAATGTGAGGTGATGGACATACTTACCTTCTTCATTATAGTAACCTTTTCACTATGCATTTGTATCTGATAATATCACTTTCTATACCTTAAATATACAAAATAAAATTTATTCAAAGAAATAACATTTGATAAACTCTCAAGCTGAAAGACTGTCATAAACATGCTGAAAATTATTCAGTACCTACTAATATTCATGCTTCCCTGCTTCAACTTTCTTCTCAGTCTTCCTTATAATTTATTGTTACCATCTTCAGCAATTCCTCTTATTTCACTTTTTGACTATTTTAAAACTTATGTACTATCCTAGAACCTCGGACAAATGTTTCCACTAAAACCACCAAAAAGAAGTATAGGCCACACTCCAGTATGAAATATGTTAACACTTTATGATTAAGACTGGGGATTTATTCCGATAGAAAATGAGGTCACTAGAAATAAAAGATGGGCTGTTCTTTTTCATTTGCAATTGAAATATCCCTACATAAGGAGAAAGAGTGGGTGTAATGACTGAATTAGGAGATAGACAACCCAGAAAATTATTGAACTTTGATTTTTTAAGAGGTAATTGCTGTTGAAATAGAAATAAAGATAATTTGTTTCTGGCTATAAAGAATGTAACCAAGTATAATAAAATGCCAACTGTTGTAGTTTATTGTATTTTCGCTCTGGACTAGAACATAAATATAAAGATGTTAGATTTTATTGTTGAGTCTTTAAATAATAAATGGTGAATCTGTTTGTTTTCTGTTGAAGTATTTTCATCATGATTGGCTGTTAGCCATGTTTTCAATCTTTGTTCTTCAGAGTCTCACCAAGGTCATTCTGGACTACTCATTACATAGCGAAGTATTGGTAGTAAGGTATCTGATTTCCTGTCATCAGATTTCCATATAATCATTTATACAAAGAAAATACTTTGTTCTGAGTCAAATTTAAATTGGAGCATATTTGTTAGAATTCTAAAAAGACTGAGATCCCTCCTAAATGCCTTCTATATAGCAGACAAAGAAATGAGGATAAACCAGGTTAATTAATGAGAACTACTAGAAGACTGAAGTAAATAGAACAATTATATTTTCTGGAATTATTTTTACATTAAATAATGTCAAATGCAATCATGACATTTCATACACAGTGACTTCGACAACTGAGATGATAAATGAAAAATTCAAGTATTTAACTGTTAGACATAATTCTAGTGTGAAGAAGTGTAACAAATTAATAATGGTCCACATCTTTATAATTAATATGTGTACTATACTCATTTTGATCTTCTGCATTTAATGCTAAGATTTTTATTTCTAAAACAATGATATAGGAGACAGTTTACTTATATTCACTTGTTGTGTAGGTAGAGTCTGACATTTTTTGATTTACAAAGAAACAAATCTATGCAATAATCTCTGTATGAGAAATAAATTAATTCTGCATAGAAATTACATATAAAGAGAAAAAAAAATCAAGTGAAATTTTTCACATATATCCATAATATTATTAAATTTGCTAGCATAGGCATTTTTTTAGATGTGGGAAAGAATAATTGGCATCTTATAAATAATAGACCTGTTGAAAAAAATTCTAAAATTGCAATGATGCTAAATTTTATTCAAAGACTTAAATTTTCGATGACATACTCCACAGCATTGACAGCAGTGTTTAATATGGTTGTCTATAGCTAAGCCATATGGTACATGCCTAGTACCAAAATGAGGTACTGATTTTGGAATTACCAGGTAATTTTCATAAACTAGTGCATAATTTACAAATTTTTAAAATTTCTTTTTTATGTGAGTGTTAAAAGTAACTTCAGGTTTGTGACAAAGAAAATAGTATAGGTCATTACTAAAAGCTATATAGAATATAATAATAATGAGTATTTACTAAGTATTCAAATATCATAGTTGTGTTTTACAGATTAGAAAGTTAGTCATTACTATATTTTAGGGGTTGGGGCATCTGAACTTCCGCTTCCTTCATCTTTCCTTCTTCTTTCTTCTTTCCTCCTCTTCCTCCTCCTCCTCCTCCTCCTCCTCCGTCGTCATCGTCTTCTTCTTCTTCTTCTTCTTCTTCTTCTTCTTCTTCTTCTTCTTC